>NC_134469.1:53871873-53967030 GCF_964194025.1 Convolutriloba macropyga
CTGTAAGAGGCTGACCGCGTGATTAGGTGTCACAAACTGTATATACTCAGGTGGAGTTTATTGACTTCATAATGATAGCAGAGAACATAGGAGTTCATAGTAGCAGAGAACATAGGAAATCTTCCTTTACTTAGATGAAGGTGAGCAATATTTGAACTTTCTTGTTGACTTTTTTGTCCAACAGAAAAATTGGGTGATCTTTATGTGATTCAGGTGGATCCAATGAAATTACTGATAAGACCGCCCTAGATTAATTACCAGAGTATTAGCGTTATTATGTAATATGAATAATTTTGAGACGCAAAATTATGTAAGATAATCGGCAACTTGTGTTGACAAGTTAGAAATTTCACCGCATTTTTCTTACCTAATTTTACGTTGAGTGCGTTGAAATTTACGTCTCTAAAATCAACACATTCAACCTAAAATTATGTAAGAAAAATGCGCAGAATTTTATAGCTTAAGAACGCTAATTACCGCTAACCTTACACAATTTTGCGTTTCTTAGCGTAGATCTAAAATAATATTGCGTTTCTTAGAGTATATCATTCACAATTTCGCATTGGATTTAAAGCAGATCATACATAATTGTGTGTTTCTAAGCGCTCATCTCACATAATTTTGCGTTTAACTTTCTTAACTGTCATCACTAGTTGCTTCTAATCTTATCATAAATTTGTGCGTAGATCTTATATAATTATTTTGTAATTAATTCAGTGTTGATCTTACATAAATTTGAGTTGAATTAAGCATTGATTTTACATAAAGTTGCCTTTCTAAGCGTAGATCTTACATTATTTGACATTGAATTTAGCGTTGAATCTACAAAAATTTGCCTTTCTAAGCGTACATCTTACATAATTGTGGGTTGAAATATTAGCGTTGGTTCTTAGAAGCGTAGATCTAAGCGTAGATCTAACATAGTTTTGCCTTTTCCAGCGCAGATCTTACATAATTTTGCGGTGAATTCAGCGCTAATCTTACATAACCATAGGTTTCCAAGAGTAGATCATTCACAATTTTGCATTGATTTTAGCGCAGATCTATTTATTTTTGTGTTTTTAAGCGACCATCTCACATAAATTTGTGCTTATTTTTCTGTATTGCCATTGCTGGTTGGTTACTTTTTTTCTTATTATAGTTTTTTAAGCGTAGATCTTGAATATTTATTTTTTGATGAATTCAGTGTTTGATTTACATATTTTCGTTTTTTTACATAATATTTTTGATCTTACTTAATTTTGCGTTCATTTTAGCATTGATTCTAAATAATTTTGGCTCTCTAAGCGTAAATCTTACAAAATTGTGCCTTTCTGAGCGCAGACCTCGCATAATATTGCGTTGAATTCAGCGCTGATCATATACATAATGTTGCCCTTCAAACCGTAAATCTTACATAGTTTTGAGTTTTCGAGCGCAGACCTCATATTCATAGATGGCGTTGAGTTCAAAATAGATATTAAAGAATTTTGCTTTTGTAAAGGTTATCATTAAATTTTTTTCTTGAATTTAGCGTTCATTCTACATAATTTTGTGTTTTTAAGTATAAATCTTAAAAAATTCTGCGTTTCCCAGCGCAGATCGAACACAATTTTGCGTTGAATTCAGCGTTGATCTTACATAATTTTGCCTCTCTAGGCATCCGAGTGCATAGCTTTCATAATTTTTCCTTGAAATCATCGTTGATCTTACATTTTTTGCATTTATAAGTGTAGATCTTACATAAAATAGGCGTTTTAACCGTAACCTTGCTTAAAATCATTGCTCCAAATTCAGTTTCCATTTTACATATTTTTCATGTGGTTTTTTTTTTATCTTCAAAAATGTAAATTTAAAGTTATAACCACAACAAGAACGTTTGGTTAAATATTTACATTTTCAAAATCGCCTCGTAAATATATGAATAGTTTGGTCTTTATACTTCAGTAGAAAAATTTCCTAAAGCCTCTTACTTGTCTATCTATTGGAACACGTTCATGCAGTTTGACCATTTCGCTGCTTAGTTTTTCCTTAAATTTGTTTTTAGTTTTCTCTTTTCGGATTTCAATTGGCAAATTATTCCATTTCCTAGAAAAATTTCTGATCAGTGACCTGTCACTCCATTTGGATTGGCACTTATTCTTTGGAAAAATCTGGACAGTTCTGCAGTTTTTGGTCAATTCGTACTTTTCAAGAATCCTGAAAGAGGAGTTTTTGGTTTCTCGACTACTCTGTTTATGTTGTGAGAGGAGGTCAAAAAATTTAAGAAGACAAACTTTTTTAATGAAAAGCTCTGCTGGTAAAATTTTGTCTTTCAGTAATAGATCTCTTGCACTGTCAAACTTTTTGCGCAGGTGGCAAACCTTTATTCCCCAATTTATTTGTTTATTAACTCTTTGAAGTGACATAACCGATAACGATTGAAAAAAAATTGCACTGAAATTGAGATGGGACAAAACAAGTGATTTAAAAAGAACGATTCTTGCTTTTAGTGGTAGAAAATGTCTTACTAAGTAAATTGACCTAATAGCATTTGCCATTTTTGTTAATGTTTTGTTCAGCTGAATGTCAAAATTTAGATTGTTATCATCATTATACCTAGATAACGACAACTTGTTTTTGGCTCTATGAAAATTCCATTATAATGAAATTGTTCAATTTTTGATTCACCATTTTTTGAAAAAAACCACAATTTCTGTTTTATCTCTGTTTAAAGTTAGCATATTTTGCCTCATATAACTGTCAGTACTTTCAAATACACTGTTAATTTCGCATAAGAGATTTTCATCGGATTTGGAATGACAAATAATGCATGTGTCATCTGCAAACTGTAAAACGTCCTCTCTTTTTTTCATTTTTTCTGGGAAGTCGTTGATATATATTAAAAAAATTAAAGGTCCGAGAACTGTTCCTTGAGGTACTCCGTGATTTATTGTCACCCAGTTCGAATATTCTATGCCGTTCTTTACGCATTGTTTTCTGTTAGACAAAAACGATTCTAGCATTGCAATTGGTTCCGTACTAAATCCATATTTAGTAATTTTTTCGAGAAAAATTTTGTGAGATATTGAGTTAAAAGCTTTGGCTAAATCCAAGAATATACTAACAACGGTTTCGTTTTCTTCTAACAAACTATTCACTGATTCTGTCAACGATATTACTGTGTCATTCGAAGATTTTCTTTTCAGAAACCCAAACTGATTTTTATTGATTATTTCATACTTTTCAACATGTTCTAACATTTGTTGGAGCAAAAGTCTTTCAAAAATCTTCGCAAGAGTCGGTGTAACTGAAATTGGTCTGTAATTTCCTGCTTCCAGTGGATCCCCTTTTTTGTAAATTGGAGTTACATATGCTTTTTTAAGTATGTCAGGAAAAATGTTTTTTGAAATACATTCGTTTATTGCAAACTGTAGATGTGTTCCAATAGACATTTTGCTACACTTGAAGGACCATGTAGTGAGTAATCCAGGACCCGCTGCTTTGTTTTGTGGTAATTGATCAATTACAGTAAACAGTTCTTTTCTCGTTACATGTCTGAAGGAAAACTCAGTTTTGTCAAAAGCAAAGTCCGGTAGCTCAATCTTTTCTGTCTCGCCTTCGTATAAACCTAATTTAGAAAAACAAATATTAATTGTGTCAGCGATTTCTTTTTTGTCTTTTAAGATATCTTGGTTGAACCGAATTCTAGAAATTTCGCCGTTTTTATCCTCGTGTTTTATTTTTGTTTTAATGAATTTCCACTGTTGTTTTGAATCGGGAAGACTTTCGAACAATTTCTGTGAATAATTGTGGCTCGCTCTTCTAAGTAGTCTGTTTGTATGGTTTCTTATTCTTTTGTATGAGTTATATGTGTCAACGTCTGCTGTTATCTTCCAAATATTGAAAAGCCTGTGCTTTTCGTTGATTAGATTCAGAATTTTTCTGGATAACCATTTCTTTTTTGTTGATTTTGATGATGGCTCTCCTATTTTGATGGGAGCTATACTATTCAGAATATTTTCAAACATAATTGAAAATTTTTCAAAAGTTGAGTTTGCATTGTTTTGTTGATACATGAAACTCCAATCCGCTGATGCATTTTTTTTGTTAAGATTAGCTCTACTAAATTTGCTAGTATCCCGGTAAAAAAATTGCGTTTTGTTGTTTTCATAATCAATGTCCAGTGACGAAAAGAAAACTTGTGTAAAGTGATCACTTCCAAATAATTGCTCGATAACAGTTGTATCAAAAATTTGATGTTTCGTTGTTAAACAGTGATCAATTAATGTTTCCTGATTTCCATTAGTCCAGGTTGGAGTATTTTTATTTACTATCTCAAGCCCATTGTTGGAAGCAAATTCTGTCAATAACTCTTTTTCTCTTTGATTGAAAAAATTGATGTTATAGTCTCCGAATAGTATTACATTATCAGTTATTTAATATGCGCCTGAAATTTCTGATGTCAACTCTTCTAGAAAAAATTCGCCCAAGTTTTTATTGGAACAATAAGAAACGTTAACTAGAAGTTTTTCCTTAAACGGTGCTTGTATTTCAAGCCATAGTGATTCAAAAAAACTTCTGTTAATAGAGTTGAGATCATTCCGTATTTTATGTTTGAACGTATTTGGTACCCATATCCCTACTCCACCACCTCTCGTTAACTGCGTCAATTTTGATCTACTTTGATGGACAAAGTGGTGATTGTTGCTTAAAAAGTTTAAGGGTATCTTCTGATTATCGTTTATCCATGTTTCAGTAACAATGAAGCATGTTTGTCTGTTCTGCTGCTGCAAAAAATCCGAAATCTCTTCGTGTTTGTTGTTAACGCTTCTAATAACGCTTTTGCGTTGATCTTAAATATTTTTAACATTTAGGTTTTTTTGCTTCGGAAAATTAAGAAATTTATCTCCCTAACAAATCAATAGAAAGTGTTTTGGGTTTCGTTGGCGGGGCAGGGATAAGAAGATCGCTCGGGGGGGGGGGGGGGTAACCTAGTAGGTAGATCTGGAAGAAAGTATCTGAGGGAAGTTGAACTTTTGGGGTTGGAACTGATGTAGGTGTTGTGAGGGATATGGGGTTAGTTGTGTGAGTGTGGAAGTATAATGTACAGGTGTCTAGTTCCGATAGGGGAAGAGTGTTTGACTGGCGAGGGGTACATAGTTAGGGGTAGTTGAGTGTATGTATTTGTTTTTAATTTTGGGCAAAGTATGTGCGTGTGTCTGGGAGGGGGTGGCTGGCGACAGCTGTGCGAGTTAACAGAAAAAAAAGCTGAAAAGAATTTTGTGTACCTACCCACGCCTCAACAATCAACCGCCTCAACACTATTCGAAATAAAAGACTTAAAATTCCACATCCATGCCACCCCCATGCCACTCCTTTACCTACCTTACCTCCCCGATACCTTCTCCAAATCTACCTACTAGCTTACTTCCCAAGCGGCCTACCTATCCACTGCCCGCCAACCAAAAGAAAAATATTTTCTTTAGTTTTGTCAAGTAGTTAATTTTTTATTTTCCCCACCGTGAATTTTAAACGTTGAATTTGTTTAAGATCAAGGCAATACTAAACAAAAAAATATGTAAGATTAAAACATATTTTGTAGCAGAGAACTTCTTTGTTGCAAATTCTTCTCTTAAAATTCCAACATTATATAGGATCTACACTTAGAAACCAAAATCAATGTAAAATCAACGCTGAATTCAACGCAATGTTATATGAGATCTGCGCTCGAAAACGCACAGCGCTGTTAGATAACCGTATCATGATTGATCAGCGCTGAATTTAAAAATTATGCAAAATTTAATGAGGTATGCACTCTGAAAAAAAATTTAGTTTGATCTACGCTAACAAAGGCAAAATTTTTAGAATCAACGCTAAAATCAATGCAAAATTATGTAAGATCTAAGCTTAGAATGGCAAATTTATGTAAGATCAACGCTTTATTTAATGCAAATTTATGAAATATCTAGGCTTAGAGACGCTTCGAAAAGCAGTAATTTTTTACAATGAATTTAGCACGTTCACTACATAATTACATTACAGTCTTGCATAATTTTTCGTTCTTAAGCATTGACATCTCAACCCCAATTTCGAATAATTTTCCGACGTTTTGATGAATGAGAACCTGCGTTAAAATGCGATTCTTTTGAATGGAAAAATTTTGTATCAAAGTTTTTAGTCCATTCCCACACTCAAGTGTCAGAGCGTTTCAGCGCTGAACCAGCACCCTACAAGAATGTTTCAAGTTTCTTTATGTACAGTTTTTTTGTCATTATGGTTAAATTGAGGTCATAGCGTTCTCGCAGGCTAAATTTATCCTTTATAGTGTGTAAAAAACTCCTACCCCAAAAAAATCTGAGCAGAACAAAGACAAACATTTGTAGCTCATAACTGCGAATTATTGTAGTGATGTATTTATACATAAGCTAGTTTTTGAGCAATTACCACGAAACCCATTTGGCCTAGTGGTCACAACTTACTACTCAAATTAAATGTTGCAAGTACTTATGCGCATATTATTTTTCATGCACTAAAATTTACTCAAAAATCAAAACTGGCCGGTGTAAATTGTGATATGATCAGAGTACTGGTCATCCTAAAAAACAGAATGTCACTAGACTGAGTCAGCCCTGATTTGCTCTATCACCAATCTGTTTTATGTTTAGTTTCACTCAGCAAATTCGTATGACTCTTTAATAGACGATAACAGATTCATTGGTAAACTGCTCAGAATTTAACAAACTGAATTACAATTTATGTGCATATGAAAAAAAAAATCTCAAGCCCCTGAAAGAGTTGAAAATTGGTTTGACCAAATAGCGAAATAAAATAATGAAGTTTAAAAATAGATTGGCTACGAAAACAATCAACCATTAGGAAAAAGTATAATTACAAGCGACTAAGTTTCAAGTTATAGCAAATTAACTCCTGTACCATAGTTTTGTTTTCTTAAAAAGTTGTTTTATAAATGACCTCGGCAAACAGTTGAAGTTTATACACTAATTTTTAGGTTGCGAAAAGTGCCCAAAATATAAAGAATTTTGACTACCTCAGTCAAACTCCGAGCTAAGATTGGGCGCCCAAATGACTGAAACTTTAATCATAATAATTATAATTATAATGAATGTTTCCAAACATCTCCAACATTCAATTTAAAGGTTGTAATTAACTATTTTACAAATATGTATTTGGGGAGACAATCGAATAAGTAAACATACCTGTCAAGTGATATCACTTGACAGGTCTCTTGGCCTATTCGATTGTCACACGAAATACACATTTGTAAATGAGTTAATTACAACCTTTAAATTGACTGCTAGAGGTGTTTGGAAATAGTCATTATATCTGAATTCATTATAGAAAAAATTGTCGAATCATATTTCGACCACCTTTGCTCGGGATGTCTCCAAAAACAAAAATGAGCAAACATTGGTTCACCATTAACCTCATGTTAGAAAATTGAAGAGCCTTAGATTAATTTACTCAAAATAAAGGAATTCAGATCAAATTGAATGATTGTATGTTTAGCGTGTTTGTGGAGTGTTTGCCATTGTTCCACTGATTACTTTTCTGTGGAGGAAGCGAAGTTCTCGGTTGACAAGCCATCAACTGATTGGGAATCTCTTCTGTTCCGAATAGCCAATGGCATCGGCACTCTGGGAAAAGCATGCACTTATCACAGGTAGAATCAGGTTGACATATTTGTCCTAAAAATAAAACGACGATTTTAATTGAGTTGACTTTGATTTGTACTTGTACTCCTTGTTTAGTGCAAATCGGAATGGAATCAATTCAGTTCAAAATTATGACTTCATGTTTTCCTATTATGGTGTCTATCAAGATGTGGTCTATTAAGTGACACAGCTCTAATATGCTGAAAGTTTTATAAATTTGACTGCTATTGACCCATTAAAAATGGAATAGTCATTCAAAAATTAAGACGACAAAAATTTCGTGTATCTAATTTTTGAGTCGGTGCTCCATGTTATGATTTTTTTAATTTAAACTTTTTGTCACTTAAATAAACCTAACTATAAAACAAAAGGATCATGAACATGGGCTAAAGAAAAATCATCCAATAGACCCACGTAGGAACGCTTAAATAGTTCTCTGTTGAGTTAGAAAAAAATTAAAGAAAAAATTATACTCGATATATAAATACAAGTTATACCACATTCAGGTTATTCGAATTTATATGTACATTGTTTAATGAGAAGAGATCCGAGTAATCAATTTCAATCTCAAAGCGTTTAATCTATTATATTTCCTTATAGCAAAGTCTCTACCATTGTTTTTCAAAAATAACAACAGAAACTCAAAAATTTACATAATTAAACAACTGAAATTGAGAGGAAAATTTATTTTTGTGAGCATTGATATTGTAGACTGGAATTGGCATTCTTGTGGAGATATATCTCAAGACTAATTATCCGATCCACTGCTAAAGTTAAATCAGAAAAATTTCTGTTAAATCAGGCAATCCTCAGCTAGAAAACAACTCAGAAAGAGTTCAGATCAAATCGGCGACCCAAGTTATGCTGAATTTCATAGTTTCGGC
The DNA here is from genome assembly GCF_964194025.1 of Convolutriloba macropyga. Classification (NCBI taxonomy): domain Eukaryota; kingdom Metazoa; phylum Xenacoelomorpha; order Acoela; family Convolutidae; genus Convolutriloba; species Convolutriloba macropyga. The sequence continues at coordinate 53,880,392 of NC_134469.1, forward strand.
TATTTTGCGTTGCTAGAAACGTTTTGCGTCAGAAAGATACCGAAAATTAGTGAACAATCAAGAAAGTATTCAGTCGAAAAACTGCTAATTACTTTTGGTTCAAAAGAGGTTGAATAGTTCTGATTTAATAGTTTTCACTCCATTAAGCAAATTACGGTACAATAGTCAGTACCATTCCCATAATTCACAGTTTTGGCAAGCATTTTAAATCCTAATTCAAATTTATTTATTTATAATTTGATATTCAATTGTTGCTCCCTCATTTAAACCATATTTGGTAACCATTCATCCACATGCCATTTCCATTACGATGCAGAGGTATACCCCAAAATTTCCGCCTTAGTAATATTGGCTCGAAAATTAGTTACATACAATGAACGAAATTAGATGACATCTTTTGTATCTTACTTTTTGCAAAAGGGGTTCCGCCAATTTTGCGAAATAAAAGAACATTCGGTGCGAAAAGTAGGTAACCAATCTTGTAGTACGTTTCCGCTCAATTTAGTTCTCTATTATTCGCGCGCATTTTGAGCATGCAATAAGCACTTTAATAAAGATTTAATTGAAGCCTTCAAAGCTTTAAAAAGTTTTAAAAACATGCAACCACAAAAACTGATTTTTTCCGAAAAATCCCTCGCACATCAAAGGCTTTGTATATCAATGTGGGACAGGCCAATTTTAATAAGTAGTAATAAATAGTACTAATAAGTTAATAATTTCAGCACTCGAGGGTTCGTAACGCACTGGGACGCAAACGGAACAAATCCTTTTTCGCCGCTCTCCACTTCAAATGCTACATTAGTTTTTGACAAAACAACGCGCCAAAAACGTGATAAAAAGCGCTTGCACAATGTTCCTAACTCTCACCCGCAAATTAACTTAGAGTCTTTTGATCAACAGTGAAAAAGAGGCGGTAATATTAGAAATTAAACAGAGATTGCTTGACTGCTCAGAAGATTGAAGTTCAAAGAATCTCAAATATCGAGAGGTGGCAAATATGAACACGTGTACTTTTGCTTTCCTTTCTCTCATGCAAGCATATACGGAACAAAATCAGAACAAATCAAAAGGTGACATACAAATTTTTTTTCAACTTCCAGAAACTCGTTCAAGCAGAGGAAAAGTATCGAAAAAAAGTTTTTCGAGTAAAATGTCAGCTTTGGAAGGAAAAAAGCGATAAAAGATGTGCTTTTTATATGAAAACCTTTAAAACGTTCATTACGATGCAGAGGTATACCCCAAAATTTCCGCCTTAGTAAAATTGGCTCGAAAATTAGTTACATACAATGAACGAAATTAGGTGACATCCTTTGTATCTTACTTTTCGCAAAAAAGGTTCCGCCAATTTTACGAAATAAAAGAACATTCGGTGCGAAAATTAGGTAACAAATCTTGTAGCACGTTTCCGCTCAATTTAGGTATCTATTATTTGCGCGCATTTTGAGCATGCAATAAGCACTTTAATAAAGATTTAATTGAAGCCTTCAAAGCCTTAAAAAACTTTAAAAACATGCAACCACAAAACTGTTTTTTTTCCGAAAAATCCCTCGCACATCAAAGACTTTGTATATCAATGCGGGATTGGCGAATTTTAATAAGTAGTAATAAATAGTACTAATAAGTAGAAATAAGTAGTAACAAAGTACTATAAGTAGTGATAAAGTAGTAATAAAGTACTACTTGTAGTAATAAGTTAGGTTTAGTTAAATAAAAAGTAATTAAGCTAGGCCTAATTACTGATTAAATGCGAAATCGAGCTACATTGCGCGCGAAAAATCGATATATGAGTTGAGCGGATGCTTGATACAACTCCCGCGAAAAATAGGTTATTAAATTTGTACTTGTATTTCGCGGCTAAAATTAGGACACTTTTGCGAACACGGGATACGATATTCCCTTCCATTTTGCCGGTTTCTGCTAAAGTAGCTATTTTCCGCAATATTGTTCCACTTTCAATGTATTAACATAGTAAAAATGAACATGAGATACACGCATCGGGCATATCTGCCCGTGACGATTTGGGTATACCTCTGCTTCGTAATGTTTTTTTTCTTGAGGAAACAAACAGATAGGCCGCAAAATTCGGGTAATTTTCAATAATTTTCCAACAAGTTTTTGTTGTCCTTCTCAAATGCAAACCTATATTGACTGGTCACAAGAAATCGGCAATGCAAGATTTTGAAGCCGGTGTTTCAGGAATCCCAAAACAGATTTTCTTCAAATTGTTTCGTTATTTGCTTTACTATCTGATAGCTTATCGGTATAAATAACAATAATCAAGCGACAAAAGAGTGTCGAATATATCTTTTGGAAAAGGATACATCTAATATTTTACGGGAAAAGAATTTGCCTAATCATTATTTATAATGACTATCCTTTTATTGAGTCTGTTTTTTTCAAAACTAATTCAATTAGGCTTTTGAATTTCTTTTAATAAATTAATGGACTCGAACTGCACGAAGATTTTCAATATTTGGATAAAAAATGAAATGTGTTTGAGAATTCAGAATCCTGTTTTGTTTCACATTTTTGGCTTTTCACTTAATTGAATCAATTTTCCTGATAAGTGTTAAAAGAAAAAAAATCCAACAAAATCCAACAGTAAAGCTAAAAGTATTGAAATGAGGAGCTTATGTCTGAAAACATTGACGATATGGTGAAATTGAGGCAAAAAAGCAGAGCGTAAAAAACCCGAGATTCATCCTCGAGAAAAATAATCCCTTGTGTGCTTCAATTCTAGGATATTCTTGCACTGTTTCAGTTTCAAACCACAAATTTTGTAATTTTTATTTTTTTAAATATATTTTGACAAAGAATGACATCATAATCTGTTGACGTTTTGATTAAACTCTCCGGACATCTGAAATCCCAGAAATTTGCTTTAATCCAATATTACGGATTTTCTGTTGACACAATCTGATCACACTTCTTGCAATTTTCTGAATTAAGATTTATCGAACGGAGAAAACTGATTGAATGATGAGGCTGATTATAATACCCCCTAAAAACATGAGAAATAATGAACTCGCGCTTTTCTCACCTATTCAACTTGTTTTCATTAAGATTTGCGCGAATTCAGCTTATTTGTTGCATCATAATCGCGAGAAAAATTGGTCTAGCCTCGACCCGGGTATGAAAGTAGTGTAAATTCAAGTACAGTTTGTCACAAGATCTTGAAACAGAAATTGATTGGAGTTCAAGGCTTTGAGAACGCAAGATTAGTTTACAACCCTGTCAGTGGTGAGATGTTCTTTAATTGTAACATTATGCGTCTGATGTTCTAATAATAATATTATGCGTCTGATGTTCTAATAATGTTCTCCAAAGAAAACAAAAAGTGTTATAAATGGTGTTCAAGTTTAACCAAGGGAGCACCGGGTTAATTATAATTGATCATTATCTATCGGACTACAAACAGTTAAACAGAAAGTAGAGATTGGTTAAATAGTAAAGTTAACGGGAGTTAGATGAGTTAAGCAAAAGTTGATTGACCAGAATTCAACCAATAATAAATTAAAATTGGGTTTCATATGCAATAAAGGAACAAAACTAAACTCATAGCCATCAAAATTTATCGAGTCTTTTTTTAAAAAAAATAGTGAGATATTTTTCATCAACGGTAGTATCATTGACGTTGATGTAGGAAAACAAAACAAACAAAACCGAATAAACATCAAGTATTTGCTTGACAAAATGAAACTTTGCCATTCATTACCTGGCCACAGTTTGCAAAAGAAAATGATACCCTATATGAATTGCTCATTCATGGTCAAACGAGGGGGGGGGGGATAAACTCAAATTCGGGTGAATGAGTTCCCTAGTAAAAATCTGCCTATATTCTGATCGCGAGCGAGGATCCATTTGATAATTTACGAAGTCACATCCAGAAATTGAAATTTAATCAAGAGCCAGCAGGTCCTATCGAATCATGATCGTGATCACGAATGACTTTTTACTTAAAACAAAAACTTGCTAATTGTTTAATGATAAATAAAAGCTGATAAACAAAAAGCACCCAGAGAAAGAAATATATGGCCATGTAAAGGTTGTCATTCGTTGCCAATCTAACTCAATACATCTTCTCAATTTCTATCACCGTTTGATTTTGGTGTTAAAAGTTTGGCCATCTCCCACGAAATAATCTCACCCATGGTATGGTATAAACACGCTAATGGGGGCTATCAAATATATGACTACTAAGCTGGGGGGGGGGGGGGGGGCTATAAGGGACAAATAAAGTTTTGCTGTGGTTTTAAATGAATCGGGATCTTTTCTGTTATTGACAAAAAAAGAAAAGATCCAATCGAAGCGAGGTGAAAAATAGAACAGTTTAATTATGCATTTGTTCTGTTCCAGTCACTTCTACTGTCTCGACTCCTACAGAACTCTGAAGCCTCGGGAGAAAGTAAAGAACATAAGTGAAATCTCAGTGAAAGAGAACCCTTACGATCAGACTGCTTGCATTGCCTGGTTCGCACTCCTCATCAAAGACAGATGGGTCGACATCAACATGATCAATTTCTACAACCCAAGTAACTAACAATGCTTAAAGTGAAACTAAAGCTTGAAAAGCATAATGTTCTCATCATAAGTTTAACATTTACCATTTTGATTTTCTGGAAAAAAAGTTGTCGATCTATTACACCTGGAAGGTATTTATGAAAATTAAAGATCTTTTCGGAAGGAATCCAAACAAAAACTTATGGGATCGTCAAAAATTTGGCTACACAAGACTGCCGTCACAGGAAGTGAGAATGTTGCTCGCATGTATTATGAAAAGAAGTTCCGATTGATTTGGAGACTAAGGCAATATAGAAATAATTGAAACCAATTATTGTAATTAACTTCCAATATCCTTATTTGCGCAAAAATTTTACAGAGCACCAATCCGTATTGAGGACTATCTCCAAATTTAAAAAGGCAGCAACTCTTTTTGAGCTGAGCTCGCGTAGGACAAAAAATGACATCAGCTTGAAAAACTAGGAGGATTGAAAAAACATTTTTTTCTGTTGTTCCTTTTTCTTCACTTTCTGTTGTCATAGCGACCTTTTATTTCGTTTTAATGGTCATAGGTAAAGTAAGATTTACAGTTCTGGTCATATTCTCACGAAACAATGAACTGAAAGGTAACTAAAACAACAACAGAACAAACACCCAAAATTTTCTGCAGCAGTCAACAGCTTTCCTCCTATAAATCAGCAAAACAATTGCAGAAATAAACTGACTTGAGCAGAAAACAGCGTGTGTTGCTGTTTTTTTTGTAATTCATATGTTCCTGAGCAGTAAATTGGTAGTGTGTTTTGTATTGAAAAGTGTTCTTGACCAATAAATTATCTGTTGCGGTATAATCTATCTACGAATTACTTGACTCGCAACTCAACTGTAACGGTACCCAACTTCTAGTATTTCAAGAAGTCAGTACAAAAAACAAAACCCATTTCAAGTTTAAGCTAAAACATAAACAGGTGGAAATCATATATCTTGGCCTTCGATTGGTTTCCCTATCAGACTGAACATGAACAGGTATACAAACAGAGATCACATATGCTGATCAGCAGCAACTCCAGTCCTTTTTTTGAAGATACTAAGTGTAGCAATCCAGTTCCAAATTGAATTTGTATTGCAACGGTTGAAAAAATTGCCGATATATGGTTTCAAAGAATATTGCAAATACATAATTCCCGAAGAGATTTGGAAGCAATCAATGGAACTGGGCGATGAAAAGTGTTTCTTGTCATAAGTTGAAGAGCATTTGTTACAAACCTTGCCTATTTCTAAAATGGGGACTGAAATTTTCCTTTGAATTGTTCATGTAACGTCAAAATCTTGATGACTAGCGGCCTTGTGGTGCGCTGGTAAACGCAAAACATTCATATGTGTAAGCCGACAATAATGGTTGAAATGAACACTATTGCTAGTCAATGCCTTATTAAAATAGAAAACAGCATATCGGAAATGAAAAATTGAGATCGTTCCAAAAAATAGTCAGTTCTGACTTAATACAAAAGTTCTTGTTCAAAAGTTGTTTTTTTAATCAAATTTTGTCTTTCCCAAAAACACTTGAACCGTTCGATCATCGAAAAAAATTGATTGCAAACATTTTATCCGTTCAGGAAATTTTTGGGTAATAAAAGGCGTACAAATACTACCAAGACACGCGACACTGTTTTAACTTCAACAAAAATCTTCAAACAAATTAAATCAAAATTCACCAGAAAAACTATTGCTACGAAAAATATGTCTCCAGCCAACGTTATAAATAAGCAAGGGAACCTCTAATTCAAAATAAAAACAACCTGAAACTTTTTACCATTTTGAAAATCAGTGATGAATTAGACTGAAAAAGTGAAATTGGTATTTAAACCACTAAAAAATTCATGGCAGCTTTGATAAGCTTGTTAACTGCTTTTGACACTGAGAGACTGAATGTGTGAAAAACTCCTGATAATTGGTATTGAAAAGAAGTTGTACTGATGAATAGTTTTTAAAACAGAGAACATACTTTTAAGCATCTTTTTTCAGAAAAAAATGAGACCTCATTTACCTAATTTTGCTAATTTATGTGAAGCTGTAAGTTTCAAGTGGATTACTGAAGCTGTAAGCCGGGATTAATCTAAAAAACAATGAAAAGAAATTGCGAACATTGAAATATCTACGTAAAGAAAAACTGTAAAAAAAATTTGTGAGGATTGCGAAAAAAATGAGAACACTATTTATTATTTATTGTCTGTGGATTCTCAACATACCGGTCTTTTCTATAGCTTCCCCTCATTTTGTTCTTTGATTTTTTCCCTTTTTCTCTGTTCCTTCCTCTTTTTTCAAGTTAATCCGCTCGTTTCTCCCATCAAGCTCTTCCTAGTCAGCTCATTTTCTTAACATCAATTCCATTCCGCTCATTTCTTACAATTTTTGAGCAGAAAATGAGCCGCGACCTCAACTCTTGTTCTTAATAAACTTCTTCAATTAATCTTCTCACAGATTAACCGTGATCTGCAAGTTCCTTGAGGTTTTGCACCAGAGTTTCCATTCAAATAGAAACTAAGCAGTGGAATGATATTTGTGTTGTTTCAGAGGAATGTTGCTCCTCACAAGTGGATCATTACCTTCAATACGGTTTTAAGAACAAACAGATGACACCTGATGAGTACATGTTCAAACTAACAGACTACCAGAATGAAGACAAACCTCTCAACTACCTCTCCGTATGTTTACGACATTATGGCACATAATTTCTAAATCATTCTGTCTTTTTCCCATTAATCACCATTCGATTTATTAAGGTCAATTTTCCCAATTATTTACTGGGCAGTTTGTCGCTGATTGTCGTCCAAAGTATTTTATAGATCCACACATAGGCAGAGTTTGTTAAAGAGAGGCGGAGAGTTAATTCCAATTCTAAGAAAATTTCATCAGCAGACTAGAAATAGTATTGAATGATTGATACCGGATCATTATCAAAAACAGGAGTCTTAAAACTAATCCTTCAATCAAGTGAAGCACCATGAGTGTATAGCCTCAATTTGCAGGCATTCTACATCCCCGACTACTGTGTCAACCTAATCATGGACGTCGGCTTCGGTCCAGGGGAATTGCGAAGAGACCACCAATCGGATGTAGTCGAGGGCACACCTTACGTGGTAGCTGGACGAGATCTCCACGGCATCGGAATCCCACATATGCTGTCAACAGTTTTCGACTACGAAGACCCCGGACAGAACTTAACATTCCACTGGTTCAAACACAATATTATGTGCAGAGACAATGCTTGGATTTGCGATGAATCCAAAAAGAGTAAAAAGGGGAAGAAAGCCGGAAAGGGGAGCAGTGACGCCTCCTCCTCAGCCAGCGGAAGCACATCGTCATCCAGTCAGTCTAAGAAGTCCGGAGGTGGTAGCAAGAAAAGCAGACGGAAGCAGCAGCGAAATGTGCAGCTCAGACGTCGATTGCTGTTTGATAATTCTGACTTCCGAAAAGAGCTCTTTGTGAAGAATCATCCTTTAAACATGTGCGGTCGGTTCTAATGTTGACAATTCTATGGCGCACAAGTCTTTCCAAAGTCTGCCTTACATCATCACTTTTCGTCCATCAAATTTGCATGTGTTTTACTAAGTAAGATTATTCAAGTTCTGGACTTTTCGGTTCTATTTCTTAGAGACGTATCATATCAATGCCCTTTTCAATACTTGTCATTTGCCTGTTTCAACTCAAACTGTTCTTAAGTCACATTCAGCTGTTTCATTTAAATTCCAATAATTTTAGGTTTGGAAATTGAATAGCTTAGTCCTCTACGAAACAGATGTCAATATTTGAAGGGAGTCCACAGGCTAAAAATTGTAAATACATATTCCAAACTTTTGTTTTCTTTTTTGAAATTAATTTTTAGCGTTACCAGTTTTGAGGATATGAGACAGTATTTGGCAACACTCTGAGCAAATATGCGTGATATTGTTCATTCTTGCATTCAGTACCTACAAAAGACCCTTCTATTAATACAGTGGATATAATGAAGGGGAAATTATAGGTCTTTTAGAAAGAGAGATCACAGATTTTTGACCCATCGCAAAGAAAACAGACACAAACAAGAATAGATATGTTCACTATTTCTGGCATAAACAGCTACAATAGTTGTTGACTGATTGCTGGTTTGAAGAATAAAAGAAACAAAACCATGTAAGAAAGAAGAAAAGTTTCCATTTCTTTATGTGAAACTATAGCTTAAAAATATGTATTATGTTCTGAATTGTAGGATACAAAATGATCTTTATCGTTTCGCTAAAAATCTGAATCCCAAATGTGGACATGATTACATATAAAACTGTTTCATCTAGTCAAACAACGGTTATCTTGCAAGAATCGTACAAAATGGTGCCCGAATCTTTTGAAACTATATTCAATCTTCAATACCTGGCTCACTCATGTGAATATCCACCAACTTCGAATGATTCTTGCAATACAACCGTCAACATCGTTCAAAACTCTTACGGCATATCTTAAAACACATTGGATCTTACTTTAAAAAACAAATAGGATTGAAAGACAATGCCATCAAAGTTGAATGCGAAGTTCTTTATCTAGGTGACCAGAACAGACATTTGCTTTAAAATCTAATTAGACAAAATAATAAAAATTTAAACATTATTTGGGAACCAAAGGAAGTAAGTTTTTCTCAATTATTTAAATAAAAATATGATTCATGAATAATTTCAGACCACACATGCAAAAGCTAGTACGACAATCTGATATTTCATTTGACACTGGGGTTCACTGATATTCATCTGCCACATTTTTAATTCGGGATAAACAATTGAACAAAAACTCCTCGGGTACAATTGATTCACATTTAATCACTCATGCGAGTTACAGCAGCATTGATAAATAATTATCGGGAATTGTTGCACGAATTCAATTATGTGAAACTGACAAAAGCATAAAAACTGAAATTTCACGGATTTTTTATTTCTGAAACAGCAAATGTTTGTTAAAAATAACAATTTTGAACGCAATTGGAAAACATTTGAAATTGAGCTATTCGAAAACACCTACCTGGGTAGTACTACAAAAGAAATTAGTTGAAACTTGAAATGGAAAAATGCAAAGGTTTTGAAATGCAAAATATCTACGTCAGTTCTATCAAAAGATGGTTTTCACATAAAACTAAAATGAACAACTTTTTAACATTGTGTTTAGTGCTGATTTGGAGCAATAAAGTGCTTAAAATATCTGGCTCTTTCGCAAGAATACAACAAACAAACATAATGTTTTGTCCGAAAAAAATAAATTTCGACTTTTAACATTTGGAAAGCAAATCAACCTGAGCAAAAATGTAACAATTGTAGGCTGCACAAGATTTTTTGTTTTTCCAGCGATTGAGCTATTATTTTTGTAAACCAGAAAGAAGATATAGTTTTTGATAAAATTCAACATGCTGGAATTTTTCAGAGATTGTAGAAATTAAATATTTCGAACTCCATAAACAAAACGTTTTCAAAAATTGTGAGAATATCAGGGCACCAGAAGTTTCAAATGCTTGGAATCAAAGCTGTCATGTTTTTGATAGGAAGTCATGTCCATTTCGTGTTCAACCGAAAATTCGAAAAGGCCTTTGTTAGTTTTGTCTAAAAAAGGACGTATGGGCATGCAGAAGATTTAAATGGATTTCTGTTATACAGTTTCTACAAAACTTATTTTAAAGGAAGTAACTGATTACATATAAGAACAAGGAGGCACGGTAATGTGCGTTCGCACATTAAGTTCCGACACCACTCATCTACATTTTTCACTTAATTGTCTACCAAATGAGGAAGAGATAAAAAAATAACATATCAACATATCGTTCAACAAACTACTAAAAGAAAAAAACAATCTACTCTAGAGGGTTTATGAGACCTGTGGCTACCATAATATGACTACCAGAAAAGACGGCAATAAAAATCAAATTGTTACAAATATTAATTACGACCAAAATTCCTTGTCCATTTTTTGAAAACCACTAATAACCAAACAAAAATGGCATCAGATATAATTTATACTGAGAAGATTAACCGGTACTTTTTGGAACAAAATATGAAACTTTTTCTCAATGCGACTTGGCTACAAGTCGACTAGAAATAAGCAAAATGTGCAAAGTTTATAAAAACATTGTTTTTTTTAAAAAAAAAGAATTAAATTCGAACTGAATAGAAACATTACGCATCAAGTGATATCATTAAGAGAGTCTTTTATACCTCAATAGAGAGCGACTGAGGCCTTTCATTATCCAGAATATGTCATACGACAACAAAAAAACCGACAAGTACAGGCAAAACGTAAAATTTTGAACGAAAAATTATGCAAGAAAACGATGTCCCCCCAATCAATTAAATATTAAGCTGATTACTAAAAACAATAGAAATCTTCGTTTGTTTTTTTTAAAGGCAACAAAATTTGTAAATCAAATGACGCCCATCATTGTGATACTGTGGAAAGGGAACACAAACCTACGAAAAAGGGGCAAATCTGCAAAATTCACAAAAATTGGTTTTATGAAAACTGGTTGTTCCAAGAAGAAAGACCATTTGAGGAAAATAAAACCGTCATGAGGAGCAAATTGTATTTAAATAGGTTAAAGCTACAATTTAACAGAAATAAAATTGGCAGATCTCAAAAATCTCTCTTTTTTTAATAAAAAAATGTTTTCAAAATTCATAGCCAACAAAAGCTTTCGACTAATAAAGTAGACAGTTTGAATTGCAACTACGCGGAAATTTACTTTCGATTTTGTTTAATGAGACTAAATCATAAGACTATATAATAACATTAAATACAAGCTGCACTAATAATTTTCACAAACAACTTTACGAAATCACAGTTTTGAAGCCATTAAATTCATAAGATATTAACCGCGAGAAAATAACATCTTCATTTGCGTCTCCTTTGACCACCATAACGTCTTTTTTTAAAGCAACTATCACAAAATGACAACAAAAAGAACCACAGAAATTGAAAAGTATCTAAACTTCACAAAATTCTCCTGCAACAAATTCTCTAAGCCCTGAAGACATCATTTAAAACGTTTAAACAAAAAAAAATTATTGTTTGATTCAACAAAACATTAAAAAGTGCTCTAAATAATAAGGCTAATTTACGAAACTGATAACACCACCTGATAACATTGTATAATACCAAAAAACCGCAAACCACAACAAAAAGGGATAAGTTGAAGAATACGATTAACATTTTTTTTAGAAATTTAATTCGAAAGTCAAAACAACCATTAGCTATTTACTGGTATCACTTTTTAAGTTCATTTGTTTTTCTATACTAGACCACTGAGACCTTTAATAACACAAAATTTGGCATATGACAACAAAAAAAATTTACAACAAATTAAGGGCAAAAATAAAAAAACTCTACCAATTTCTGCAAGAGAACGGTGTCGCAGCCCTCCAAACCACGTTTTATGAAAACAAAAAGATGTTCAGTCTCAAATATTGTACAGTTTTTTTCAGTTAGATTGTTAAATAATGTTACAAGTTACAAAATAAAAAAAAACAAAAACAACATCAAAAATGGGAAATTATACAAAAAATCAGAAAATTTTGAATGAAAACTCGTACTACCAAACGCAAGAAAACCTTCTGTTAATCCAATCAGCGACAAAATTAGTTTGTCTTCTTTTCAGAGGAGAGATCGACCTGTACTTACTGAGAATAAACAAAATGTTGACTAAATATTAATAAAATATTGACAGGTTCAAAAAATCACAGAAATTTCCCTGAAACAAATACGTTCGATAACATGAGAGAAATTAGAAAACAACCGAATCAATAGAAGAGATCCATGTGCACCTCTTGAGGAAGAAATTTGGATCTTTGAGTGGTTAAACTTAAAATTCAGACTGCCAAAAGAATAACAATTGAAGGCAAAAGACAAGGAAAAAAACTATATCTACATTCGGCCTCAAATTTACGTAAATTAGAGCGATCATTAACGGAGCCGAGAATAAAAAATATTGTCAGTAATTAACATTAAAAAAACCAACTAAAACATTTTGAAAAAAAGGCAGCATCAAAATAAAAACTTAAAAGTTTCTGATTCTAAGAATCCAAGATATTGTCGAACCTCTCTCTGATTTTGTCGCGCACCCAGCAAACCGACAAAGTGTTCCAAGTGTTTGCGAATTAGACCAATTGTTGCGTGGAATTCGTCAAATGTTAATAAAAAGAACGTTGTATTTCGTATAATTATCGAGACAAATCCTCATAAAACGGCTAAGTTTAATTCCAGAAGACTTTCATCCGGCGCCTAATTGCAACTAGCGTTCTTTTTGGGATTAGGGAGTCCTTTTTTAAGGTTTCTAGGTCACTAAGTCTGGCAAATTTTAACGATGTGGACCAAAAAAGCATATTTTGTGCCATTTTTGATGAAAAATGTTTGAATTTTGAAAATTTTGTCAAAAAGTTTAGCCAAAAAACCTTCAATCAAACAATTCAGCAACACTCTTCTATCTCTAACGGTAACAACAACACTATGCCGTTAAAAATTTTAACCTATTTTGAACTATACTAGCGAAATTGTGCCAAATTTTGGCAAAAGTAACTGAAAATGTGAACAAAAAGAGTCGAATGTTCACAAAACTTAAACCTCGATAACTCCCTGTAACAAACGAAAATCGAAAAAATCTTTTTAATTCCGTATTCTACGCTGGACGGGCTTTTCAATAATACCACTCACAATTCTCTAGGATGAATATATCCATCGGCCAAAATTGACTGAACAAAATATAACCCAGTTGTGTATATAGTTCCTCCACCCCACTAAAGTGGGGGTCGGAACAATAATTTAATTAATCAAGGTATACTTGATCCAGCGATGCTGGTTTACATTTAGTTGAAGCTAATAGTATAAAATTGGCAACTTTTAAAAAATATGGGGCATTTGTTGTCAAGGCGTTCAGTTTATTATCCCCGCATTTTTTATCAGGGAGCAAAATGTTATGGAATTGGGATATAATAGCATTACAATGTTTCTGTCGCTTCTTACTGGCCCAATGCAATATGTGAGGAGTTTCTGCAGATTGGACAGTGATCAATAACGGCGTTTGCTACGGTCTTTAGCTTTCTCAAATTTTTCTCAAAATTTAACAACTGTTCAATTTGCGAACGATACAAGTTTTTATATCAAAAACAAAAAAAATTGACTAATTTCTTGCCAGCATTTTTCAAAAAAGGAAATCACACAAATTTACAATGAATAGTGATAAAATTGACTTGCTGTTTCGGCAAAGTGTTGGTTTGGTGAAGTAAACTTCAACAGAAAACAAAATTGTAAAAAGAATTATGGCTGACTCAGTTCTATGAGCTTCGGAAACCAACTTTAAAAAGGTCTCTGAAAATGACAGTATCTGATCAATTAAAAACATTTAATTTCATGTGCTACCTCATAAAGCACAATCAATGGTGTTCCGCTCCTTAGTACTCTCACTTTAAGTTTTTGGGGGATTATTGTTTCAGCACTGATATTTCATTTGACACTGGGGTTCACTGATATTCATCTGCCACATTTTTAATTCGGGATAAACAATTGAACAAAAACTCCTCGGGTACAATTGATTCACATTTAATCACTCATGCGAGTTACAGCAGCATTGATAAATAATTATCGGGAATTGTTGCACGAATTCAATTATGTGAAACTGACAAAAGCATAAAACCTGAAATTTCACGGATTTTTTATTTCTGAAACAGCAAAAGTTTGTTAAAAATAATAATTTTGAACGCAATCGGAAAACATTTGAAATTGAGCTATTCGAAAACACCTACCTGGGTAGTACTACAAAAGAAATTAGTTGAAACTTGAAATGGAAAAATGCAAAGGTTTTGAAATGCAAAATATCTACGTCAGTTCTATCAAAAGATGGTTTTCACATAAAACTAAAAGGAACAACTTTTTAACATTGTGTTTAGTGCTGATTTGGAGCAATAAAGTGCTTAAAATATCTGGCTCTTTCTCAAGAATACAACAAACAAACATGATGTTTTGTCCGAAAAAAATAAATTTCGACTTTTAACATTTGGAAAGCAAATCAACCTGAGCAAAAATGTAACAATTGTAGGCTGCACAAGATTTTTTGTAGAAATTAAATATTTCGAATTCCATAAACAAAACGTTTTCAAAAATTGTGAGAATATCAGGGCACCAGAAGTTTCAAATGCTTGGAATCAAAGCTGTCATGTTTTTGATAGGAAGTCATGTCCATTTTGTGTTCAACCGAAAATTCAAAAAGGCCTTTGTTAGTTTTGTCTAAAAAAGGACGTATGGGCATGCAGAAGATTTAAATGGATTTCTGTTATACAGTTTCTACAAAACTTATTTTAAAGGAAGTAACTGATTATATATAAGAACAAGGAGGCACGGTAATGTGCGTTCGCACATTAAGTTCCGACACCACTCATCTACATTTTTCACTTAATTGTCTACCAAATGAGGAAGAGATAAAAAAAATAACATATCAACATATCGTTCAACAAACTACTAAAAGAATAAAACAATCTACTCTAGAGGGTTTATGAGACCTGTGGCTACCATAATATGACTACCAGAAAAGACGGCAATAAAAATCAAATTGTTACAAATATTAATTACGACCAAAATTCCTTGTCCATTTTTTGAAAACCACTAATAACCAAACAAAAATGGCATCAGATATAATTTATACTGAGAAGATTAACCGGTACATTTGGAACAAAATATGAAACTTTTTCTCAATGCGACTTGGCTACAAGTCGACTAGAAATAAGCAAAATGTGCAAAGTTTATAAAAACATTGTTTTTTTTAAAAAAAAGAATTAAATTCGAACTGAATAGAAACATTACGCATCAAGTGATATCATTAAGCGAGTCTTTTATACCTCAATAGAGAGCGACTGAGGCCTTTCATTATCCAGAATATGTCATACGACAACAAAAAAAAACCGACAAGTACAGGCAAAACGTAAAATTTTGAACGAAAAATTATGCAAGAAAACGATGTCCCCCCAATGAATTAAGTATTAAGTTGATTACTAAAAACAATAGAAATCTTCGTTTGTTTTTTTTAAAGGCAACAAAATTTGTAAATCAAATGACGCCCATCATTGTGATACTGTGGAAAGGGAACACAAACCTACGAAAAAGGGGCAAATCTGCAAAATTCACAAAAA
Source organism: Convolutriloba macropyga (assembly GCF_964194025.1). NCBI lineage: Eukaryota > Metazoa > Xenacoelomorpha > Acoela > Convolutidae > Convolutriloba > Convolutriloba macropyga. The sequence continues at coordinate 53,896,072 of NC_134469.1, forward strand.
TTGGTTTTATGAAAACTGGTTGTTCCAAGAAGAAAGACCATTTGAGGAAAATAAAACCGTCATGAGGAGCAAATTGTATTTAAATAGGTTAAAGCTACAATTTAACAGAAATAAAATTGGCAGATCTCAAAAATCTCTCTTTTTTTAATAAAAAAATGTTTTCAAAATTCATAGCCAACAAAAGCTTTCGACTAATAAAGTAGACAGTTTGAATTGCAACTACGCGGAAATTTACTTTCGATTTTGTTTAATGAGACTAAATCATAAGACTACATAATAACATTAAATACAAGCTGCACTAATAATTTTCACAAACAACTTTACGAAACCACAGTTTTGAAGCCATTAAATTCATAAGATATTAACCGCGAGAAAATAACATCTTCATTTGCGTCTCCTTTGACCACCATAACGTCTTTTTTTAAAGCAACTATCACAAAATGACAACAAAAAGAACCACAGAAATTGAAAAGTATCTAAACTTCACAAAATTCTCCTGCAACAAATTCTCTAAGACCTGAAGACATCATTTAAAACGTTTAAACAAAAAAAATTATTGTTTGATTCAACAAAACATTAAAAAGTGCTCTAAATAATAAGGCTAATTTACGAAACTGATAACACCACCTGATAACATTGTATAATACCAAAAAACCTCAAACCACAACAAAAAGGGATAAGTTGAAGAATACGATTAACATTTTTTTTAGAAATTTAATTCGAAAGTCGAAACAACCATTAGCTATTTACTGGTATCACTTTTTAAGTTCATTTGTTTTTCTATACTAGACCACTGAGACCTTTAATAACACAAAATTTGGCATATGACAACAAAAAAAATTTACAACAAATTAAGGGCAAAAATAAAAAACTCTACCAATTTCTGCAAGAGAACGGTGTCGCAGCCCTCCAAACCACGTTTTATGAAAACAAAAAGATGTTCAGTCTCAAATATTGTACAGTTTTTTTCAGTTAGATTGTTAAATAATGTTACAAGTTACAAAATAAAAAAAAAACAAAAACAACATCAAAAATGGGAAATTATACAAAAAATCAGAAAATTTTGAAGAAAACTCGTACTACCAAGCGCAAGAAAACCTTCTGTTAATCCAATCAGCGACAAAATTAGTTTGTCTTCTTTTCAGAGGAGAGATCGACCTGTACTTACTGAGAATAAACAAAATGTTGACTAAATATTAATAAAATATTGACAGGTTCAAAAAATCACAGAAATTTCCCTGAAACAAATACGTTCGATAACATGAGAGAAATTAGAAAACAACCAAATCAATAGAAGAGATCCATGTGCACCTCTTGAGGAAGAAATTTGGATCTTTGAGTGGTTAAACTTAAAATTCAGACTGCCAAAAGAATAACAATTGAAGGCAAAAGACAAGGAAAAAAACTATATCTACATTCGGCCTCAAATTTACGTAAATTAGAGCGATCATTAACGGAGCCGAGAATAAAAAATATTGTCAGTAATTAACATTAAAAAAACCAACTAAAACATTTTGAAAAAAGGCAGCATCAAAATAAAAACTTAAAAGTTTCTGATTCTAAGAATCCATGATATTGTCGAACCTCTCTCTGATTTTGTCGCGCACCCAGCAAACCGACAAAGTGTTCGAAGTGTTTGCGAATTAGACCAATTGTTGCGTGGAATTCGTTAAATATTAATAAAAAGAACGTTGTATTTCGTATAATTATCGAGACAAATCCTCATAAAACGGCTAAGTTTAATTCCAGAAGACTGTCATCCGGCGCCTAATTGCAACTAGCGTTCTTTTTGGGATTAGGGAGTCCTTTTTTAAGGTTGCTAGGTCACTAAGTCTTGCAAATTTTAACGATGTGGACCAAAAAAGCATATTTTGTGCCATTTTTGATGAAAAATGTTTGAATTTTGAAAATTTTGTCAAAAAGTTTAGCCAAAAAACCTTCAATCAAACAATTCAGCAACACTCTTCTATCTCTAACGGTAACAACAACACTATGCCGTTAAAAATTTTAACCTATTTTGAACTATACTAGCGAAATTGTGCCAAATTTTGGCAAAAGTAACTGAAAATGTGAACAAAAAGAGTCGAATGTTCACAAAACTTAAACCTCGATAACTCCCTGTAACAAACGAAAATCGAAAAAATCTTTTTAATTCCGTATTCTACGCTGGACGGGCTTTTCAATAATACCACTCACAATTCTCTAGGATGAATATATCCATCGGCCAAAATTGACTGAACAAAATATAACCCAGTTGTGTATATAGTTCCTCCTCCCCACTAAAGTGGGGGTCGGAACAATAATTTAATTAATCAAGGTATACTTGATCCAGCGATGCTGGTTTACATTTAGTTGAAGCTAATAGTATAAAATTGGCAACTTTTAAAAAATATGGGGCATTTGTTGTCAAGGCGTTCAGTTTATTATCCCCGCATTTTTTATCAGGGAGCAAAATCTTATGGAATTGGGATATAATAGCATTACAATGTTTCTGTCGCTTCTTACTGGCCCAATGCAATATGTGAGGAGTTTCTGCAGATTGGACAGTGATCAATAACGGCGTTTGCTACGGTCTTTAGCTTTCTCAAATTTTTCTCAAAATTTAACAACTGTTCAATTTGCGAACGATACAAGTTTTTATATCAAAAACAAAAAAAAATTGACTAATTTCTTGCCAGCATTTTTCAAAAAAGGAAATCACACAAATTTACAATGAATAGTGATAAAATTGACTTGCTGTTTCGGCAAAGTGTTGGTTTGGTGAAGTAAACTTCAACAGAAAACAAAATTGTAAAAAGAATTGTGGCTGACTCAGTTCTATGAGCTTCGGAAACCAACTTTAAAAAGGTCTCTGAAAATGACAGTATCTGATCAATTAAAAACATTTAATTTCATGTGCTACCTCATAAAGCACAATCAATGGTGTTCCGCTCCTTAGTACTCTCACTTTAAGTTTTTGGGGGATTATTGTTTCAGCACTTCAACTAATCATCAATAAAAATGGATAGCTGACAGATAAATTAGGGAATCATTGACGATGTCTGGAGGTCTTTTTATTAAGTATGGCATTTTTCTCAACAAAATTGCAATCTCTCAATTAAATCTTTTGAAGTTAAGATTTCATGTTTTTTGAGAACTGAAGTTTTTTCAGATAATTATGTCCCGGGAAAATGTTTTGTGAAGAAAGTGCTAAACAAAGATGATTAGAATGGATTGACCTTCTGCTAAATAAACCTACACGAAAAAAAAATCTTAGACAGAAATCCATATAACCTTAAACAGATTCTACAACTTACAATTTACAATTTACAATTGTACCATTAGAGAATTATTAGCTATTTCAGAAACGATTTTAATTAGTTTCAGAATACAGAGCTTCTAAATTTTAAATAAAACATTGCACTGGAAAAATTGAATCTATAATTTAAACATGACTTAAAAATTTTATCTGTCGGTTATGAAAAAAAATCATTTGTCAGTTCAGAGAAAACAAGTCCGATTATTTTGTCAGAAACTTATCTACAGTTTTCTTAAAAAAACAATCACATAACCAAACATTCTCCTGTATACACCACATTAACACATACAACTACACCAGTATATAAACCCACAAAACACTCACTCAAAGCTGTGATAAAAGAACAATAAACGTTTTTAGTTGCGTTATAATACAGCAGTATGTACTCCGTCTTTCAAATTTTCACCCAAATTTTTAATTAGTATACTAAATAGCAACCTTTTTCCGAACACTGTGATAGGGTTTAAAATTTTTTAGAAGAATCAGCAGCTAAAAGCTCACTATCTTCAATAATTGCTGCCAAACGGATTCTACAGAAATTAGACTCTGCTGGTTGTTCCTATATGTAATTTTCTGTTCTTCGTACTTTTCCTGTGTTTTTTTTGTATGACCGATTGATTTTTTGTTTTTTCTTCCTCAAAAAGCAGATGAACAGATAAAACCCGGAAATCATTAAGTCTCTGAGCTGTTCTTTTAGATTTTTGCTAGTATATCTAAGTGTAAAAATCACCCGCGGAGAACAGAAGAATGTATATTGCAGACTTCATCTAAGATACTTGGACAAAGCTCATTCAGAAAAAAACTAAAGTTAAACAACATTTAAAACAGATGTTGCGGCTGAGCTTACTAACTCAATTACCAAATTGAATAGCGCCTCAAGGCCATTTCAAGCATTAAAGCTAGAATAGCATGAAGAGCGAAATTCTACATTCTATCGAAACCATACGGATTTGATCAATTTTTTCAACTTTTATATTTAGTAACTATTATTAGTACACAATCGTCAATCATGAAGTTAAAAAATAACTGCAACTCAACTACCGCATTTATCACCAAAGTAGTATTGCCAATTATGCACAAAGTACAACTTTTTTCTCTCCCCGAATCTGGCGAATAATCAATAAAAAATTTCGGAGTTTACCATACTATCACCAACAGCTATGAATATTGCACTGAAGTCGTAGAATTTATAGTTGAAGATTTACTCGGAAGAAAAGATGAAATTCATTACTAAATTGCATCAGATTCTTTACGATTGGATTGCGAATCCACCTGTTATTGATACAGAATATTCGACAAAACTTCTCCATGATTAACAAACCTCATGACATCAAATTTACACTGAAAAAGTGACTTTATGGAAAATTGTTTACATTCTGTCAACATCTTTATCTACAACCAATCAGAGATGCTAATTTGACATGTACAGCAGTATAAATAGAGCTTGAAAAACTACCAAAAATCAGTGGAAATTTGCACTTTTGGTTATATTGAACTGACATACAATGCGTTTTGAAGCACACTTTCTTGAGCGGTAAATTACTTCTTACTGTGTCTTGTTTCTTTGGATCATATTAGTGATTGTAAAGTTTTAACTTTACTTGACTTGTGAAAAGACAATTAACTTTGATATTCTCAAAACTTTCATTCTGAGGAACGAAGTTCCTAAGTAAGAGAAACTTTGTGCAAAGCATAAAGACAGTTTCTCTTACTGGCTTTAACGAAGCCTAGTATAAATCTCAAATTGCGTTATTGAGCTATTGAGTGTACTGAAAAGCATAATCTGCAAAATTTCTTACATTTGTTAACTTTGATTATCGGGAAAAAACTCTCGGAAAATACTAAGAAATCGAAGACGGAAAATATTTGCCTTAATCAGTAGCCAGGACAGTTACATAGAGCTGAACCTTATGAATTTTGGGAATTCGGTTTATAAATTGAGTTATTAACCAAAAACTCGAGCAAAAATTGATTGTTTCAACTTGAATTATTTTGTTATTCTGAGAGAAGCAAGTTTTTGTTATACAGCAAAGCTGAGCAATTTGTTATCAAGAGTGATTGAGCAATAATTAATGCAACAATAATATACAGTAAAGCGGATAATACAGTTCACAAAAATTAAATGCAAAAACACAATATCCGGACAGATTGGAAACGCTGAAACAAACTGGGCGGTGTAAAGTTTCCTTGACTTTGATAGGAGAGCAGCCGTTACTTTTGGTCCGCCAACCCGCACATTGGAAGGCAAAATGCTGTCCAATCTGATGAAAAGATTGCCGAAGGCAACCCCCAAAGAAAATCAAACGAATCAACAGCGCAACGCCAGTGAGGCAGAGCGAAAGGTGCGAGTATAATTCAAAAAACACGTTGAAGAGTTGACCTCGCTTAAAAGGAACAAGCAAAGCAAACAGCAACCAAGCAATTCAAGCACAACCAATATTTAGTGGAAGAAGTTAACACTAAAACAGGGATTGGCTACAAAATAATTGAAGATTCAGATCGACCCAACAAACTAAAGGTCCTCTATCAACAGACTGTTCACCGTCTAAAGGAAGAAATAACCAAGCAACTGCAGCGTCAAAAACATACCCATCAAATTTCGTTGAAGCAAACCTGAAAGAGGCCAGGAAGTTCAAGGCTATTTTGGACTATCATTGGCTTGCATATATAAGGAAAGACATGCAGCCAGTAATGAACGCAGAACAAAGCAACAAAATTCAAACAGTGAACGACAGCGAGAGCAATAATAATTACTCAACGGACAACCCAGTTGCTCAAACAGTGCAAAATGGAGCAACAGCATGCGGCCAAAATATGGAGAATATTTAAGAAACATCTTCAGCAAAGCAAAGGCGAGAAGAAAGGATGCAGAAATTCGATATCGAGTTCAAAACCAAGATGCGACTGGAACCAGCTCAATTCGAACGGAGGAAGCTAGAGCTGGCAAAGCAAAGACATTGTGCGTTTTTAATTGTCTGATCATTAACGCACACCTCGACCTAGGCAGTTTAATTTTGATAACGCAAAAGAAGCGATATGGGTTTTTGTCAGACACCATTCAGTGATTGAGCAAATATCATTATGACATGGGCATCGCCTGTTTAATGAAGTAATTCATATAAAGTCCACTGTCCTTAGAGCTGAGATTTGGTGAAAATTGGACAATTGTTGAATTGGATAACTTCTGTTTCATCTAGCTGGAGAGCTTATACACTAAACGTTCACCTGTGATGTAGTATTCACTGTTTAAAAAGCTGGAAGGCCTCTTACGTTTTCTCTTGAACTGCCATTTTTAGCTTATAAATTTTGATTCTCTTGACTTCTAAACAACTTAACCAAAAGCTTCAATTGGATGATTTCCTAAGGTCAAGGACGCCATTAAATAGAGCAACTTTTCTGCAGGTGAAAATGAAGGTGAAGATTCTTTGAAAGCGAAGAAACACTCTTGTAGAACACAAGGAATTTTCTTAAGCAGAAATTGCGAGTAAGTTAGATAATTTAGGTCAACTTAGACAAGCTAATTAGGTGTTTGAAGTAAGCGTTCTCTCTCAAAGGGTTAATGCTTCGAAGGCTCCAGAGAGGAGGAGTTGAGTGACAAATCTTAAATAAGCAAATTGATGAACAAAAGCATATCGAGCTGTCAAAACATTTAGTTTAATTAGCAAAGTTCTATTTGTGCATCAGGCCAAAGTCAAAATGGGTGATTTAAATTTAGAAGAAAATAAAGAGCGCACATTTGAAGTGAACTAGATACTTTGAACAGAACTGGAACTTCGATTTGAATGAACTAAAATTGCAATTTTGAAATTAATTGGCACCCCAAACCTGGTACACCTCAACTCCTTAAGCTATTTTCGTCATTGGTCTCTGAAAATTTGTGGTGATGTTCCCTAATGACTGTCCATATAGAATAGGGAATGGGTGGGCGGTTACAGTTTTTCGATCTGAGTTAGTTAAGTGGAGTTTTGTTGATTTAGAGTAAATAAAAAGGCAATTTGTCAGTTTTTCAAAATGCCGCCAAGAAGATTTAAACTGCCCAACCATGTAGGGTTATTTTCAGCGGACAATTATAAAATTTTAATGTCAGGTACACCCAATGTTCCTATCAGTCTGGTATACCTTTTGGGCCAAACCGAATACCCGATACCAAGTTTTTAGCACCGGAAGTCTTGTGATATGAAGTTTTTTGGTATTTTTATTGGAAAAATGACTGTTTGAGTATGATATAAGAGTAATTAAGGGTTGCAAAGGGTATTAAGTCCTGAGTAATGTATGAGATGATCATGGAAAAGGCTTAGGATAACTTTTTGGGTGTTTTGTAGTAAATGGGTTGTTCTTGCCGGAAGATAGTTAGCACTTAAATTGAAATAGTAATTTCTCCAAAAGTTGAAGTCGGATTGACTTGAAAAATGGCAGATAGACTAATTTGGATACAAGGAATCCGACTTTGTGGCAGATTTGATCCCAGATCCATCCCCAAGGAACTAAGGCACGCTGGTGCTGCGGGAAGTAAAAATCGAATAGCTTGTGTAGTGAGGGCTTTCTGTTGGTGCTACTTATAACTTCCGGGTGAGACCGGAAGTCGGTGCTTCTGGATAACCCGAGTGCCGAAAACCAAAAATTGGCCTTTTTAAGCTGCCGAATGACTTTGAAATGCTAATAATATGATAACTTGAGACAATTAGTGACAAAAAACACCCACCTCGTTGAATTTTAACGAACTCGGATTCTTCGGGTTTAGGCAACCACGACTCGTTAAAAATTTTCAAATAGCAAACGACTCGCGACGACTGATCCGTTGGTCGTGAAACTTGGCAGGCAGATTGTTGGCCCACTATACTTCGCAAGTTGTTAATTTTGGAATTTTGGTGTCATTCGGGAGGTCAATGAAAAATATGCGCGCTCATTGTTCGTGTTCTAGAGGGAGTTAGGCCATGACATTTTTTAGGCCAAGATGCGGGTCTACTATGAGAGAACTTTCCGTGACAATAGCTATTTTTTTCAACCTGACCCCTCAACTTGGAGGGGTTACCTTTGGATTGCACCTAGAAGTCAAATTGTGGGCTTTTAGGAATAAAAGACTTTTCGGCAGCTTTTAACTGGGGAATTGCATAAATTGTTGAGAAAAATCAAAATAACGATTTCTCTTAGCTTTTGTGTTGAGTTTAGTTATTTGTTCTGCCCATGATTTTTGACAGGGATTGATTGCAGCTAGTTAATTTGATAGCGGAAATAGAGAAAAAAGAATTTTTCAGGGCAAAGTTCATTGTTTATTAAGCAAACACTGATTGACATGTCAAGTGCATATATGAGATAAAACGGAGTGGGTTTTTTTACATAAGAGTCCAAAGATCGTGTACTTAAGATAAAGAGAATGTTGAACAATGGTTAGTTGCGTCCTTTGAATGACAGAGCATAGATTGATATTGGTTTGTTTGCATAGCAAACAATGCCCTCCTACAGAATGTGACAGGTTTCAAGTGCAAGTTGCAATGTTTTCATAACAAATTAAGGTTTGTTTGCTTAGGATAATAGCGTGTTGATTGAGTATAAATTGATGTGACACAAAGAAAATTGGCCAGTCGTTGGAGAATTTTGGGAGAACTTCAGAAGTTTGGACACAGAAGAGATTTTCGCATAAGCATTTGGTTTAGTAGGACTAAATATTAAAAGATTGTGTGAAAAGCAAAAAAGAGATTGAGAATGGGACTGAAATCTTGAAATTTGTAATTGCAAGACCAGTTGGGATAATGTGAGTGGTTTTGATTTAGTTCATTTGAGAAGTGAACCGTTATTATTATTTTAATTAATATTATAAATTGCCTTAAATTTGCCCTTTCCATTGAGGTTTAAGTAATTTTCTTACATTTGTTATCCATATAATTAGAATTGATATTATTTTTTTTCAACTTTTTTCAAGGTTTTTATACTTTTTTCAAGGCAATCTAATATGCAACAGCATACAAGGGTGGAAGAGGGGAAATAGCAGAGTAACAAATTAACGCTTGCTTCAACAATTCAAAACCTTTCGTTTCTTTATTTGATCGATCTTCTGGGCGAGTTTGAAATTCAGGAGACAACAGTGGCGCTCCTGGCTGGGCGTCGTTTCTTTGTTACTTTTTGCTGTGGATTATTTTCTTATTACTTGGAGAGCGTGCGATATTTTTCGTCGGAGAAACAGCTGAGAGCACAGTGAAAGTTCACTTAAATTTGTGATTTGGTTACCAACAGTTCGATTATGTTTGGTTATCAATTGGTGAAGCGTTTTCCTTCACCAGGCTACAAAAATTGGGAAAAATTGGCGTGAACATTTTTTTGAGCGCTGGCATGAAGCTGGGATGGCAGGAAGAACAGATGATGAAATGGATGCCTACAAAAATGTGTGGTTGGGCCTTGAATGCAGTAAGTGATTTACCGAGAGGTTATTGGCAGTCGACTCCAGGGAAGCAAGCATGGACACTGACAGAGACGCTGTACCAGTTTGTCGTCCGGTTGTCTGACAATCGGTTTTTTATGAGCGAAGCTACAATTTCTTTGTTAAAGGGAAAGCGGGGAGTGGGGCAGAATTCATTGAACCAGTGATACTGTGGATCAGAGAACGCGACAGCAGTGTTCTCAAAGGCAGGTGACTGATACAAACAGAAGCGTTGACATTTCTTTAATGTTTGAAAATCGGCAACCCGGCAAATATTCTGAAGGGCTGGCATTGGGATCCGCGATGTGTTATGTCAAGAAAAAATGGAGCTTTTAGTGAAGATTTGATCGAAGAAGTGGAAGATACGGGAATTTGTTGAGAGTGGTAGCAGAATAAGAATTCCAGGTTACAGCGATGAACTGCAAACTGGAAATGAGGTCGAGTTTACAAATGAAGTTTGAGGTTGAATAAATCAGGAAATTTATAGAGCAGCGCTGAGCGAATTTGAAAATAGTGGCTTCAGAAAAATTCCAACAGAAGAAGAAATCAGTGAGCGGAGTGTTGAATCTTGTCAACCGGATGAGCGTCATGCTATGGTAAAGGATTGTGTGCTGTCATCAGAGTCTGAGGAGCTAAGCGATGAATAGTCGACTGATGAATTTTCGTTTAAAGATATTTCGGATATAGTTTTTTCAGATGTAGCGGAACTTGAAGTGAACGATGCGAGAAGCGAGACAAATTTTGCCGCGAGTTTGAACTCAGCAGCATGCGACAATGTAACTGCAATAGCAAGCAATTTTGGCCTTGGTGTCAAAAATAGCAGAAAATACAGGTTGGGATCCTGGGGCTTGATGGAGTTAAAGACAAGAGGTATAGACCAGCAGTTCTGCAATGCAACACATGTTGCTGATGAGACACAAAAGTGCACAATTGAGTGCAATTTTGCAAGTTCAGAAGGAGTTGATCGGCTGTTGTTATTTGAAACACAGAAGGTTCAAAATGATAAGGCAGCAGGTGACCGAAGTAATTTTGCACAGCTGGGAAAGGAGCTGGAGGAATGGGGGCAACCGCAATTAACGGATGAGCATCCGACCGTTGAGCCGAGAAGAGAAGTGAAGCCTTTTGGAATCATCAGGTCAGCGTTCATGGCAGGATTACAGGAGAAGTGGTAACTACAGTAAAGGAAGAGGTTGACATTCATTCAAGCATCAGAGAAAGAAGTTTTTCATATACAGGTGCACAAGTGTATGATGAGAGGGACGTTGACAGCTAAGTTACTCAAGCCTTTTTAGCCAATTGTTGCCTATATTGTTTTAATTTGGTTTATTAGGACAATTTGGTGGTGCAATCTAGCCTTAGGAACTTTTTTTTCAAAAAGATGATTTAGAGAAAAGTTTAGTTTTGGTAATTCAATCAAAAATCAATGTTGATGAATTAGGTAGAATACGTTAAAATGTGAAAATGCGAAACTGTTTTCGAATCTGATTTAATCAACCGCTTTTCTAATATTAGTACAGTTAGTTTATTTTAAGCCGGGGCTATACACAAGGGACTAACTTCCATAGGTTGACTATTCTTAAAGTACGTAGGAGTAAGTTATTCGGGTCACAGGGTAACGGCTTTCAATTTTTCGGGAGAAAAATAATCTAGTATGGAGGAGTGTAGAACGCAAGAAATTTTCATAAGTAGAAACTGCGAGTAAGTTAGATAAGTTAGGTCAACCTAGACAAGTTAATTAGGTGATTGAAATAAGCGTTCTCTCTCAAAGGCTTATTGTTTCGAGTTGAGCGGCGAATCTCAAACAAACAAATTGATGAACAAAAGCATATCGAGCTGTCAAAATATTTAGTTGATTTAGCAAAGTTGTATTTGTGCATTAGGCCAAAGTCAAAATGGGTGACTTAAAATTAGAAGAAAACTAGAGAGCGAACATTTGAAGTGAACTAGATACTTTGAACAGAAATGGAATTTCAATTTGAAATAACTTAAAGTGCGATTTTCGGTTTGTAAATTAATTTGCACCTAAAACATAATACACCTCAACTCTTTAATTTATTTTCGTCATTGGAATTTGAAAATTTGCGGGCATGTTCCCCTAATGATTGTCCATATAGAGTAGGGGATGGGTGAGCGGTCACAGCTTTTCGAACTGCGTTAGTTAAGTAGAGTTTTGTTGATTTAGAATACATAAAAAAGCAATTTATCAGTTTTTCAAAATACCACCAAGCAGAACTAAACTGCCCCCCATGTAGGGTTATATTCAGCGGACGTTTACAAAATTTTAGTGTCAGGCACACCCAATGGTCCTATCAGTCTGGTATACCTTTGGGCCAAACCGAATAACCGATACCAAGTTTTTAGCACCGGATTCGTGTGATATGAAGGTTTTTGGTATTTTGAATAGAAAAATGACTGTTTGAGTATGATATAAGATAACTAAGGGTTGCAAAGGGTATTAAGTCCAGAGTAATGTATGAGATGATCATGGAAAAGTGTTAGGACAGTTTTTTGGGTTTTCTGTAGTAAATAGGTTGTTCTTTTGCGGAAGATAGTTAGCATTTAAATTGAAATAGTAATATTTCCAAAAGTTGGAGTCGGATTGACCTGAAAAATGACGGATAGACTAATTTGGATACAAGGAATCCGAATTTGAGGTCAAATTTGATCCGAGTTCAACACCCAATGAACTACTGCACGCTGGTGCTGCGTGAAGTAAAAATTGAATTGCTCGTGTAGTAAGGGCTTTCTATTGGTGCTATTTTTAACTTCCGGGTGAGACCGGAAGTCGGTGCTTCCGGATAACCCGAGTGCCGAAAACCGGAAATTGGCCTTTTTGAGCTGCTGAATGACTTTGAAATTGTAATAATACGATGACCTGCGACAGTTAGTGACAAAAATACCCAGCGCGGTCATTCTTAACGAATTCGGATTTTTCGGGATTCGGCACCCACAACTAGTTAAAAATTTTCAAATTGCAAACGACTCGCGATGACTGATCCGTTGGACATGAAACTTGGAAGGCAAATTGTTGGCAAACTATAGTTAGCAAATTTTTAAGTTTGGAATTTTGGTGTGACCAGGGAGGTCGATGAAAATTGTGCGTGGTCATTACTCGTGTTCTAGTGGGAGTTAGGCCATGAATTTTTGTAGTTAGGAGCAACTATGAGAGAATTTCCCATGACAATAGTTATTTTTTTTCAAATTGACCCCTCATCTTTGAGGGATGACCTTTGGATGACACCTAGAGGTCAAATTGTGGGCTTTTAGGAATATAAGATTTTTCGGCAGCTTTTAAATGGGGCATTGCGTAAATTATTGAGAAAACTCAAAAAACCGATTCCTCCTAGCTTTGGTGTTGAGTTTAATTATTTGTTCGGCCTATGATTTTTAACAGGGATTGATTGCAGGTAGTTAATTTGATAGCAGAAATAGAGCAAGAAGAACTTTTCAGGGCAACGTTCAATGTTTACTAAGCAAATTTTGAGTGACATTTCAAGTGCATATATGAGATAAAACGGAATGGATTTGTTTACATAAGTGTCCAAATGTCGTGTACTTAAGATAAGGAGCATACTGATCAATGGTTGGTAGCGTTTGAATGACAGAGCAGAATTTGATATTGGTTTGTTCGCATAGCAAACAAAGCCCTCCTACAGAATGTGACAGACTTCAAGTGCCATTTGCAATGTTTACTTAAGAGATTAAGGTTTGTATGCTTAAGATAAGAGCGAATTGATTGAGTATAAATTGAAGTTACACAGAGAAATTTGGGAGACTTTAGAGAATTTTGGCAGAACTTCAGAAGTTTGGACACAGAACAGCTTTTTGCATAAGCGAGAGAAAACATTTGTTTTAGTAGGACTAAGTTTTACAAGATAGTGTGGAGAGCAAAGAAGAGATTGATAGTGAGACTGAAATCCGGAAATTTCTAATTGCAAGACCAGTTGGGATACTCTGAGTGGTTTGGATTCAGTTCATTTGGGAAGTGGACCATTAATATTGTTTTTATTTCTATTTTAATAAATATTATAATTTGCCTTAAATTTGTCCATTCAATCGATGTGCAAGTAAATTTCTTACGTTTGTTATCCATTTAACTAGAATTGGTATTATGAGCCCCATTGTGAAATATTATATTTCTAGGCAATCTAATTTGCAACAGCATACAAGTGTGGAAGAGGGGAAATAGCAGAGTAACAAGGTAACGCTTGCTTCACCAATACAAAAATTTGGGTTATTTTATTTGATCGATTTTCTGGGCGACAGAGCCCCCTCACTGTTGCCCTAGTTAGAAATTCGGAAGACGGCAACTCTTCTGCATAGAAAACTCAAATCTTTACCCGACAATGATCGTTTTTTTAGCTTTAAAGGTTATTTCAATGATTCTCCAGTATATTTCCAGTATATTATCTTTCTAATTTCTGTTGCTGTAAATGAAATTTTAGCAAAAATAGCCTCATTCCAAGATGCTTTTTTGGACTGTATGTTTTTACTCAACAAGTTTAGAGAGGATCCTAGCTTACCGCATCTAAAAGAGAGCTACTTCGGTTTTCGGTCAACAAAAATAAGTTCCAATCACAAAGCAACAAACCAATCTGGAACCAATATTTTAGCATTGCAAGTAAAAAAAACTAAAGGAAGAGAATTGGTCGTTTATTTTGTTTTTGATACGTGAAAAAACTTTTTCGCCAAATTGTTTTCCACCACTAGACAGGCGTTTTATTTGTCGAGGCGAACTGTAAAAGATTTTTTCTTTAGGTTCCAATTTTTTAAAAAATTTTTCATGTTCACTTCTTCCAATTGCGAGCTAAAGAGCCGTCAAATAAAGATAATGAGGATAACTTTAAATTAAACAAAAAAATTTTTGCGAAGCACTCTTTTTTTAATATAAGCAACATCTTTGATTACGCCCAAAACTCCCAGAAGCAATTAAAAACAAGAATATATTGCACAACTTCCGTTTTTAAGAAAACTACAGACACGATAATACCTCTAATACCTCACTTCCAAAATTGCACTTTCTTTTTGTCAAATCGGTCAGTAAAAAAATATCGATCAGACAAGATTACTGAAAATGTCCTTACAACTTTTTTTAACATCTGAGCCACTGCTAACACTTGCATTTGTAAATACACTTACATTGTAATATAAACCTTTAATGTCATTCCATTACTTCATTGCATTACATAGAGAGTATTACGACAAAGCACAGAGAAGACAAAAGTTTCGGATAAAATTTCAAAAAAAATCTATCGTTTTTTTGCTGAACGTTTATAATCTTTTCTTAAAATTACCTGCTACAAATGATAAATTTATTCTATTTTGGATCCTATAACATTTTTTTATTTGATATATCATTATTATTTAATTGATATATCTTGTTCTAATATTTAATTGATATTTTGAGCCATGCCTTGCGTACTAATCATTCCATGGAACTAGAAAAAGCGAGATAAATGACATTAAAATTAAACCTCAAAGCTTTTTGTAGGACTGAGAAAATGAAAATGTCTCTCAGATAATCCATCCATTTTCTAAAACTTTTTCCATACATGTGTTACATCTGTTCATGAAAAAGTTACTCGGCCAAAAATAGGGCATTTGTTTTTTGTTACAGTCGTGTTGTTATAAAGATCAAGACCTCAAACACACTTGGAAGAAAGAATTATATAGCTACAGCTGTATTAAATACTTTTGAATTCGATCCGAGCGCGAGATCAATAGCTGTCAAACAAAGAAGATGAAGGTGAATTTAATTTAATCAAAAAAGATTTGCGATGCACTCATTTTATATTTTTAAAAACGGCTCTGATTTTGCAATAAAAAATCCAGACGGAGGAAAACAATTGTACATTTTGCCGAATCTCCGTCTTTTAAGGAAACAACTGACACACTATTACTTCACTTCTGTACTTTCTTATGAGTTGCACTTTCTTTTTGTCAAATCAATCAGAATAAAAAAATCTATCATATAGATTAATGGAAATGTCCTTAAAACTGTTTCCTGTAACGTCTCTTTTGTAATCAATCCCGTTTTTTAAATCGTTTCCATCATACATGTGTTTTATCTTTTCATGAAATATATTAGTCGGCCAAAATTAGCGTCTTTGTTTTGTTACAACAAAAATGTAAAAAGATCCGTTGTTATCAAGAACCAGACCTGGAGGATTGAACAAACTTGGAGGATTGAACTAAATTGCTATAGCTCTATTAAATAGTTATAAATTTTTAAGAGTCCGAGATTTATAGATGTCAAATACAGACAATAAAAGTGCAATTTTTCAGAACCAAAAAAAAAGATTATTTTGCACAATCTCCGGCTTTTCAGGAAACTACGGACACAATATTACTTCACCCCCAAAGCTGCACTTTCTTTCAGTCAAATCAATTAGCATAAAACCACCGGTCAGATAAGATTATTGAAATTTTCCTTACAACTAATTTTTTCAACAACTTTTTTCAACTAAAAAATTGGTAATATTTGGATATTTAACTATATTTCTACTGGAATATAAAGCTTAATTGTTAAAATGCATTATGTAGAGAGTATCACAAAAATGCGCAGAGAAAACAAATTTTCGGAAAAAAAGGTTCAAATCGAACTTTTCTAGAGTTTTTCTGCTGAAGGTTTTTGAAATGTTCTTAACATTGTCTGCTATACTTGATAAATCTGTTCTATGTTTGATCCTATAACGTTTTTTGAGACTCATTATTTAATTGATATATCTTATTCTAATATTTAATTGATATTTTGAGCCATACATTGCGTACGAATCATTCCTTGGAACTAGAAAAAGCGATAAAATTGAATTTAAAATTAAAAAAATTAAAGCTTAAAGCTTTCTTGTAAGACTGAGAATTTGGCAATGTCTCTCCAATAATCAATCCAATTTTCTAATCATACTTGTGTTGCAAATTTTCCATCATGCATGTGCTACATCTCTTCATAAAAGATTTTACTCGGCCGAAATTAGCGTACATGTTACAACCAAAAAGTCCTGGTGTTATAAAGATCCAGACCTTCAAACAAGCTTGGAAGATTGAACTAAATAGCGTTTTGAAATTATGAACATAGAATACAGCTTACTGGTGAGGTCAATTACTAAAATAACTTACATATTGGTTAAATTTTGATAGGTTTGTGGTCTTTATGTGGTCCTCAACTATAGTTTTTGGAGAAATTTTGAAATGATGGCCTGAGTCTCCATAAGAGCTTATTATTAAGAAAACATTCAACCACAGGGCGTTTTGTTACTTCAGATGAGGATCCAATTTACGATTGTTTTTCTGATCCCTTAGTGGGAAAATTTATGTGAGCAGTAACTTTATTGACCTAAATTAAAAGAAAAGTGGTTGCATGTTATGAGCAAAAATCGATATTCAGGACATTTTGGGGCAAACTTGTTGTCTTCTGTACGTACTGAAGCAGGAACAACAATAGAATATCTGGATAGAAAATCTGGACATAGGCAATTTTGAACGCATAATGTTATTTTTTAATGCCTCAATGTTTTGATGCAGCTCATCAATTGTAAAAATACATTTTGTTTGACAAGCAAAAAGTTATATCTGATATGATCGTGCAGCAATCAGAAAATAAGTTTCATGCAATCATTTGCGATACGGTTGCAAAGTTTTCATTTTCCAATATTTTTCTTGATTTAAAATTTTCAGACTCTTCCTGTATGTTAAAATGTTGCCAGGAAACGTTTTGGAGCTTTCGAGGAAACTGGTTTTAATTTAGACGAAATTTTTCAGATCCACAATGGCCGAGACGGGATGTTATTCTTGCAAGATCATTCAAGACGATATTAATCTTTTCATTTTGTTTTATTTGGATTTCTTAAGCTTTTATGTTTTTGGCTTCCTTGGGATGCTTTTCGGATGTTAGTGTTGCAACACTCCTCGAACTTAGAATAATTTACTAAAACTTAAGCCAGATCTAAAAGCCCCTAGTTTGTTTAAGCATTAGTTTGTTTACAAGCAAACAAGCAAAGTGATATTACAAACCTATCAAATTCATATCCAAAACCATATTAGAGCTAACAAAGGGATGTTAGTCGTCAAGGAATGTTTCAAAAGAGTTGAAGCTGTATTTGTTTGTCCCTGTTCATTTTTAAAGCGACACAAAACAGCGAATGAGCTCGTTCAGTTGAACTCAAAATAATATCACGACCTTGCTTGTATTTGCCGTGATACATTAAAACTTATGATGTACATCTCTGATATGTTATGAATAACTTATCGATTGAGTTGAACAATTATGCAACAGATTAGACTTATTCTGTGGATCCTGTTCATTGGTAAGTTTCTAACGACCGATGAATCAAATTGAGCAAATTTTTAATTGCATTTGGTGACGAATAAATGCATTATCACTGCAAAAGTATATTTTTTTTACCGCGCTGAAAAAAAACACGGGTTCAATTTTGTAAATTTCATCGCTTTTAAATCAATTGTTTGTCCAAATCCCGAAAACATCTTCAAAAAAACACCCTGTTGAGGTGAGTGAGTTTTTTCATCAATATGTCAAAACGTTTTTTGAGATAATTTTGATGCTAGGTTTGGGTTAGAGCATCGAACGGTACACAAAACAAGATCAGTCCGTTTTATCCATCATTATTTCAACTTTATTGTACTACACGCGCAAAGTGTAAAAAAACTGTTCTTGTTGTAAAAAGAAGAGAAAAATTGTGCCAGACGATACTTTTTACCCATTTGTCAGTTCTGTGTTATAGTATTAGAAACAACTCAGAGGTAACATTAACAAACCGCTCAAAAACTCAATTGATGATTAAAGATGTTTCTTATAACTTGTCCGTTAAATAGAAAAAATAAAACAAAACAAAAAATTGAATGAAAAAGTATATACAACAAATTACAGAAAATACAATAACAGCGACGGTTTGAAGTTATTACATGTATGGCAATAAGAACTTAATTATGATGTAAGCACGGATTTGGGACTTTGATTCATTAACTTTTATGTATTTATTGATTACAACAGTGGATCAATTGCTTTTACTTTTAAATATTAAAGATTACAAAACAACCTCTGTTTATTGACACAGCAATGATTATAGAAGAGCAAAATTTACGGGTTCCAAATGGGAGTTAACAAAATGCCAAAATTCAAAAAATAAAAACTGATTAATCTAATGGACATATTATATTTCAGTCAAAATGAGCTTTAAAAAATTCAACAACATCTACAAAGCAGTTTCTAAGAAATGAAGTGTTACTTCTTATTTGTTTAACAGAAGAAGAAACTGCCTCCAACGTGATTTTTGTGGTTAAACTTGATATTGCACCATCGCAACAAAACATGAGATCAATCTACACAGGGAAAAATCTTCGTTATAGTTAACTATAATTGCTGCTCTCCTATCATAGACAAGGAAAACTTTACACCGCACCATTCGTTTTAGCAGTTCCAATTCTGGCTGGATAGCACGTTGTTGCAGATAACTATTGAGAACTGTGTTATCCGCTATGCTGTATATTACCGTTTCATTACTTGATACTCAATTAGTCCAAACAATTAATCGCTCAGCTTTGCTGTTTAACAAATTGTTTCGCTCAGAATGCAAAAAAAAATCAATTCAAGTTAGACTATAAACATTTTATTGAGTTTGTGTCGATAACACTAATCAGATATCCAATTTGGTAGTTCAATTTCCACCAAATTGTAGCCTTATAATTGTCTCCAGCTACGCAAAGTTTAAGCAATTTTCTTCAAAGACTCTAGAGAAAGTCCTATGTAATGTCACCAGGACTGGAAAACAATAATAAATTTTCTAACTTCAATATTTGTTTTTTTTTCTGTTGGTTTCCATAACACCAATGTCAAATTGGAGGGCTTCGTTAAAGCCAGTTGGAGAATCTGACTTTATGCTCTGCACAAAGTTTCTTTTCTTGTGAACTTTGTTCCTCTCACATTTACTAAAAATTCAAAATAGTTATGAACAATTTACAGTTTTTGGGTGCTTTTGAATCAGGTACAGTTTTGCGTTTTTAACGCTGGCTCTTTAGGTGCGGGTTCTTTTTAAAGTCAGCTCCATTTGATCTGTAAGAAGTAAAAAAAATATCCAATGATCGATCCATTTTTTTAAAATTTACCTACATATCAACGTACACAATACTACGCCAACTTTATTCCATTATCATTGTTTTCGGGGATAAAGTTATCAGCCGACATTCATAAAAGAAGAAATGCCAACTGACTGACAGATTCCATCAGAACGAAATGAAAATGACAAAGTTATTTAAGATTTATTTTTTGCAAACCTAATTAATCTGAAGTAATGGAAAATTTTATTGAGTTGTAATTATCGCGGGCCATGACCGTACCTCAGCGGCTCATGGGATTTGGTATGAAAAAATCACAACAGAAAAAGAGACAAATTAACTCTTAGTATTAATTAGTTGCCAATTTATGGTGATCAAATACAATTAACTTTTCTTGGCTCTTTTTGAGCCCAGTCATGTTCTTGCGCTTTTCAACGTCGGCTAGTTTTGGTAGAAACGCTTGAACTTGTTTGATTTTCAAATTCTGCCGGCGCCGGCTAGTTTATACGCAATTTTCCAACACTTTTTGTAATAAACAGTCTTTAATAAGCAGATACATACCGGTCGGTCTTTTTCAGTTACCATTGCACTGAAGTGTGCCACACTCAGTAACATTTTTTGATAATCATAGTGCTATTTTGACAATCTACGTTAAAGTGCGTTAATCAAAATTATGACTTGGATTAACATAAGAACAAATTGGTAAGTAAGTTTGAATCGTATACTATTTTAAAATCGCTATCTTGAACTGAGAATACCATAACGTGATTACATCAAACTAATTTGAGAATGCGAACTTAAATATGAGAACTATGTCACACTGTTATCTCTATCCAAAAGGATAATAGAGAAAGACATGTGTCCACAAGTTAAAAAGGATTTTCTACTCTCAACCAACACGCACTTTTTAGTCCCCGATAACTTCAGATTTTATTCATACTCACATATCGTTCCCTTGCTTAAATCTCAACTTACTTGAGATAGATTTTAACTTAGAAAATTCTGTGACTAGTTCTTAACGAAAAATTTTCTAAGTTTTAAAAATTAACTTAGCACAGTTTTGGAATTAAGGTAAGTTCAAATTAACATCTCGCAAGTTTAACTTAGAATAGTGAAAAACCTGTGTTAACTAGTGCAACTTCAGTCTTTTCAACTGATTTTTTTATCTGTTTATGCTTGTTTCATATTTGATGCTGTTTAAAATAACTTCTTAGTTAATATTTTCATTTAATTTTTTTAATACTTAATTATATACCGAGAGTAGAACTAGGGGTTGAATTCTCAAGTTATACATGTGGTCCCGCGATTAGCGCCGCCGTTTATATATCTAATTTCTGGACCAGCAGTATAAATGGTGGTCAGAGAGCCAGAGGTGCATTCAAATCTTTCTGGTTATCTCAGAGAGGCCTTAAAATTAACTAGTTCATTCCAGAGAGGCGTTAAATTTAACTTTTTCCATCAGAGAGTCATTAAAATTCACTTGTTCATTTAAATTGATATGAGGCCTTGAAATTAACTTGTCCAGTTTAACTTTTCAAAAAGCTTCTCATTTAATTGTATCTTTCTCATTTGATTTTGATTTAAACTGTTCTTCTGTTCCCAACAGGTTTTTAACATATATTATTTTAAGTCCCCCTTAGTAATATCCAGTCCTGGTTGTACTAGCCCCCACCAGCTCCTATCCCACCACCTGAAACCTCCATAGCACATCCAAATCTTTGATTTGTATTTCTCTCAGGCAATGATACTATTCAAGATGCCACTTCTTTTTGTTACTCTGTAGAAAACAAAAACTCTTTTCATTAGGAACTAGGCCTACAGCACCCGCTGCACAAAAAAAGCTTTGATAAAATGCAGCAATTTTATTCGGCTCACTTCTAACTAATACAGCCGCAGAATTGCTTCGTAAGTGAGATTACCGATACTACTATTTTGGATACTTTAAAAGACGAGTTTATAAGAAGATTTACAGGTGGTAGAGACCAATTCAGATTTAGACCTGAAGTTGAGAATACACTACGGAAGGAAGGAGAATTAATAAAAAACGACCTACATTGAATAAAGACTAGTGTTAGTAAAGGTCGCCCAGAAAACATAACAGCAAGTATTGAAATTACCCAGAATATAAGAAAAAAGAAAAAAAATTAACAAAGACTACCAATTCAGAAACACATACATTTTGTTATAGGAGGACTAGGACCACGATGTTAAAAGCGCAAACCGCACGAGAAATTTATTGCAAATCCTTTAATAACCTGGTTTCCATTTGTTGATCACTTAGTCGTGAAAGACTTTTTTTCTGTAACAACAGAATATAATGGAGCAAAATAATTGACTGAACAAAACTTCTCAAAGGCAACGTAATAATTACTTTAAATTCTTCTATGCCAAGAAACCCTAATTTAAATAGCAGATGTAATAGTATTAGAGTTTGTGATTATTGCAGAAGTAATGGTCATTCTATCGCTAGGTGCACAAAAAAACAAATAGATGATAGTGTTTTTTAACTGAGAAAGGAACTAGTAGAACCAAGAAGACAAAAAATAAGATTATCTAAAGACTATACAAAAAACAACAGAGCCAAAACAAGATTCAATGGTTCTAGAAACCAAGGCTATTAGACAAGATGTGATTACTCAAACTATAATTCTAAATTCAACAAGCCTAACTGGCAACAACGAAATACTTCCTATATCATTTATGGCAATAGATTCACTCAACCATATGAAATAACGTTCTAGCAGCAAACTACTTTAAAAAATTTTAAACCAAATCTTGAACAACAATCACCCTAACAGCAGCACTATCAGTCACAACAAAGCGTTAGCTTCTATGCACCAAAAAAACAACTCCCTACAACCGAGACAATCAAACTTAACAATAACCAGCAACAATCAAATAAAATGAGTTTTGTCGAAGGTGATGACGACTACCTAAATGCCATAACAGACTTCTTTCCTTTAAACTATTAAAATCTCCGAACGCTGCTAAAAAATTAGTTCTAAACCAAGTACTTATCTCAATTTCTATCACTCTGCCACCGGAGACAATTAAATAATAGTGGTTGAGAAGTAGAATTCGAGGTTGCACCAAGATCCCGCCGATCCATCATCCATCGTTCTACATACCTTGCCCTAGTAAACCTTGGAAAACACTTGAATCTACAAAACACAAATTTTGATTCAAAAACATATACTAGTTCATGAATTGGAAGGCTTGTTTACGCAACTATTCAATCCAGATTTAAAACCGATGGTAAGTATACATTCCCTCATAAAATGTTCGTTACTAAAGAACAGAGACTAAAAATAATATGTATTGAGTTTTTTCATTTATTTCTAAAGGAACTTCACTTCGATATACCCGGAGTAGAATTAAAGAATGAAAGGAATTTTAATTTGCTACGGCTCACTCAACGATTAGAAGCATTATCTATATACAACTAAAACGACTACTTGAAACGTATTTCAATCAATTTTTGTGCAACAGAAAAATACGCAAGTGCATAAGTAAAAAAACAAAATGATCAAATCTATCTTCCACCAGGAACTTAATTGATGCCTCATTTGAAATTGCAAAAACTGACTTAGTCTTTGTTAATACAAATTGTCCACAAACTGAAGAAATTCTATCCATATTCCAGTCGAATCAAAATAATCACCTAAAGCAAAAAAATGAGGAGTTAGAAGCTACGCTATGTGTCACATAAGAGACAAATCTATGCAAAAATACTATATCAGAAACTGCGCTGAATTCATAAACACAATACTAAATGAAATCAAGAAAATAACAGTTGCTCTATACTAAGCACAGTAGTAAACAATTTACAAAATGACAGCAAGTTAGATTAATTCTTGAATTAGATATGTTGATTTTCGTATTCAATCTACCTTTGACTTTTTTACGCCTACAGCGCACACAATAACTTCAGATGCAGAAATGAGAAAAGGTTTTGCAAAAGCCGTTTCTAAACTAATACCATTATTAAAGGACTACAGGAAACTGTGATACAGGTGACATTATAACCCTCAGAGCAGAAAACAATTTAGTACATAATCTGATCACTAAATCTAATCATCCTGAGAAGCCAACAGTTGATACATTCAAAATAGCGATACTTGCTATGAGAGATATTCAACTAGGAAAAAATCTACGCTGCATAGGAATGCTATAAATAGCTTGTGCTTTGGACGGAATGGACTGGAGATATATCTTCCCTAATTGAACATACGTTTAAGAACTCAGGAATAACTATCTATATGTATGCAAGCAAAGATGATATTGACAATCTATAAAAAATAGAAACCAATACAGTGGAACAAGAAGAGGTGCTCGAGCTTACTGGAAGCAAGTTAATAGAAAATTGACAAGAAGATGAAGGAGAATTGGCCATAGAATTCTTCACTGAAACTGAAAATTATTTACTCCAAAAGTCAATGACCACTTTCTTAAGTTTAGAGAAAAACTAAAAAGCAACCGAAAACAGTTTTTGACTTTCCAACTAAGCAAAACAGAAATTGAGTTCCGGACATAGAGTTCTTGGATAACTGTGATTTCACGCAAAATGATTTGACTGAGGAGGAATTTCTTTAATTGATAGAAGTCGTTCTTGAGGACAATTATATTTATTGACATTATAAATTTGATATTGGCAGAACTAAACATAATTTTCATCTACCCCTAGAGAAAGACGCTAATTTTAGAAAGCAATGCCCGAGAGAACTACCAATTATTCTTAGAGTTTAATTAGAAAAGCTAATGGAGGAATTAATCCGGGGAAGAATAATCAGAGAAATCACTGAAAACGATGATATGAATAGGTGGTTTGTTTATCCTCTTATCAAACTATCTAATAAAGACTATTTGAAACTAGCCAATGATGATAGATACCTAAACTAATAGAAATAATTCTAGTTTGCCCCTTGAACCACGAAGCGTTTCAATGACAAAAACCACTGGAAACATCTTTACAAGTATTGATACATCCTCAGCCTACAATCAATTACAATAACTGAGGAAACACAAATTCTTTTGTCGTAGGTTGACAGTTTACCTATCAAGTAGGATTTTTTGGTCTTAAACAATTACCCAGTTTCCTCAGCAAACTAAAGCGCTACGCATTTGGCCCCCTTAAAGACGTAAACGAGACAAAACATAAACAGACGACTCTTTATTACAGGCAAACGGTATTCAAGAAATGTTTACAATAGTAGGGTAGTATCACCCATTGTTTAAGAGGGCAAACTTTAAAGCAGCGCCTGATGAAAAAATTGATTTTCTCAGAGAAGGTGAGATTTTCAGGAATTGTCTTATTTAAGGACGGAGTATCTCCTATTTCTTTACGCATAGATGATATTAGAAATCTAAAAAAGTCAGAATCGAAAACAGAACTTTGTAAAATTATAGGAATTATGGGTTTCTAGCTCACCTACATTTTAAACTTTCACCTTGATGCAAAACCGCTATCTGATTTAGCTAAAGATGGAACACCAATCAAGTGGTTACCAGAACACGAAAAGATATTTACGTACCATTCTGTTAAGACATTTTTAACGCATTTCCCTCTGACAACTACTCTTTTCAAATACATTCTGACTCATCTAACTTAGGAAGAGGTTGTATTCTTATACAAGACTTCCTTGATAGAAAACGTATGATTTCAGCAAACTCGAGAGTATTTGATCAAGCTGAACAAAAGAGGTCCTCTCGCACAGAAAACTATGCGGAATATTCTCTGCATTAAAAACTCTGCATTGAATATTCCCTGCATTGAATTTTACGTTATTGGCCCCCCATTTCTTATCTATCTCTAATGTGATCTCAGACCAGCTCTTTTCTTTGGTTATGACCAAGTAAATGGTCACTTGGTTTTTTTTAAATATCAAGTCTTTATAACTAAATTTCAAAACTTGCAAATTAATTACACTGAAGGCAAAAACTTAGTTTTTCCTGATATTCTTAGTCAAAACATTCTCTTAGCAGATGCTAAACTATAACAACTAGAACACAAAAATATACCTAAAGTTTCATGTTGACGAAAAAGAACTTAATAGTTCTTTAATGCATCAAGACGATAAGGATACAACAGCTAATGACTGTTATCCAACTATTGCTCAACTCAAAAGTGAAAGAAATAAACTAATTAATAAAAATGATGAAGTTACTTAAGCTTAGATGATGCACCAGACTACATAGATGAGCACTGTAATACAATAAATAGTTTTTCTGATTAATTTTGCAATGGCACACAAATAATTCAAATAAAAAAGTAAACCTCAGATCTAACTAATAAGTATGGCAATCGCCACTATTCCGAGAAAGACGAATAGCTGCAACAAGTGATGACCGAGAAGGCTATGATGACCAAGATTGTCTAGACCTTTCGAAAAGTAAAATTGAAATATACACACTTATAAAGCCATTAGAATCTGCTAAAGGCGATTATATTAGACGTATCAAATAAAAAATGACCACAAGAAATTTCTGACCACAAGAATTGTTAAACATCTCAGGAAAGGATGTCCACACAGATACATTAGATTTGATAGCTAAAATTGCATATTTTACAAAGAACGCTAATCTTGACACTGATACTATTCTTGAAGAACAATTCAACAACTCAATGATAGAATAAGGTGAAGAATGGTTAAAAATGGGCAAAGCAGCAGAAAGAAACTATACAATTAAACAATCAAAGGCGTTACAGGCTTATGGAAAAACTTTGAAGTTGTTATTTCTAGAGAATCCATATGTTTCACGCTTTTACTTTGAACCTGATGAAGACGGCTCATTTGATGTTAGAGTATGTGCAACACTCTCACTATTTATTAAAAAAAATGAGATCGCACATACGATTCTTCAAATTCGTGGCCGCAGATTATAAAGCACAGCTTATAACAGAGTTAAGCGATCTTTCTATTGGTCTGGTATGTTTCAATGGACTGAAATATTAATGTTGAATTGCTGAAATTGTCAAACTAATACGTCAGCTTGCAGAGATAAAACGAATCACCCTTGCAACTCTGTTAGAAAAATTAGAAGCTATACCCGTACATGGAATTCGTTTAGATCACAAAAGTCCACTAAGACCTTTTAAAAAGGGAAACATATTTTGTCTTGTAATGTACTAAGCTTTCTTTAGATTTATACAAGTAAACCCTAGTAAGAAAGTCGAAGCCCCTGAAACAATAAATCAATTGGGAAACGTTGGTATACCGCAACAAATATTACATGATACCGGCGAAACTTTAATAGCTATGACGTCGTTTACTACACAACGTAGAAGTAATGGCAACGTAGAAGTACAAAATTAACATTTGACTAATTAGCTAAGACATTTTATCAGCCAAAGTGGATCGAATTTGTCAGAGTACCCCTGTTGACTTGCATTTTCTCCCAATACCACAGTAGGTTACAGTACAGGACATACACCTTACGAAATTATTTTCGGAAAAAAAAACGTAAATACTCTTGTCACTAAAGTTTGGACTAATACAAGATAATCAAAAAAAATGCACATCAGAATATTGTAGTAACTTACCACACACTCACATAGTGAACAAACTTGTAATACTAACAAGATAGAAAAATATTGCAAAACAGGTTATCTAACGAAATGCTAAAAAGAAATTATACAAAAAAAACATTTTTTCGACAACTACACTAAACTTAGACAAACTACGAACGAGGTACACGAGTATAGGAATAGATTCAAACTAGGAAAACCTATACCCAGGGCAGAAACGTGTTTTAGAAAACCACTTTAAAGGGCTGTTGAAGTCTAAAAAGCTAAAAGAACTACGCTCAGGACCCTTTACAGTGCAACAAAAGCTAACTAACCCTGCATATGAAATGCAGCATGAAAAAAATGGAGAAGAAAATCTTGCATAGAAATCATGTAGTACCTTATTGTCCGCAACAAAAAAAAGAGTTAGATGAGAACTATAAAACTCCAGATGCAACCGATACTCATTATACCCGTGGCCCTTAATAGAAGCCCAACATGCTTTAGCAATCTCAAAGTAATTCGTGTATTAGATAGGTTGATTTTCGCATCCAATCTAATTTTAACTATATTATGCCCATAGCGCACATAATATCATCAGACGCAGAAATGAGAAACGGTTTTTGAAAAACAAATTTTAAACTAAAACCCTTATTAAAAGAACACTCTAAAAGTAGAAACTGTGATACAGGTTACATAATAAACTTCAGAGCAGATAACACTTTAGTATATAATCTGAGTAACAAAGCTAATCATTTTGAGAAGCCATCATTTGATACATTAAAATAGACGATACTTGCTATGAGAGATCGTGGACCAGGAATAAATTTACGATGCATAGAAATTCCAAAAATAGCTGTGGTTTAGACGGAACGGACTGAAGAGCTATCTTCCCTAACTGAACATGCTTTTAAGAACTGAGGAATAACTATTTATATGTATGCAAGCAAAGATGATATTGACAATCTATAAAAAGTAGTACCCAAAACTCTGCAACAGAAAGAGGTGATAGGGACTACTGGAAGCAAGTTATTAGAGAATTGACAGAAAAATTTAGTTAGACCTAAATTCAATGACCAGTTTCTTAAGTTTACAGAAAACTACAAAACAACCGAAGCATAAATAAAACTGTTACTGACTTTCCAGCTAAGCAAAATCGAAATACAGTTCTAGAAATAGAGTATCTAGAATAATTCTTGGATAACTTTGATTCCACACAACGGGATTCGACTAATGACAAATTCTTTGAGTTGATAGAAATCTTTCTTGAGGATAATCGGGTTTATTCACATCATAAGTTTGATATTGGCAGAATTAAACATAAACTACATCTACCCCTAGAGAAAGACGCTAACGTCAGAAAGCAACGCTCAAGCAAAATGCCCTTTTATGTTCAGAGATTAATTGGAAAAATTAATGGAGGAATTATTCCAGGGAAGAATAATCAGAGAAATCAATGAAAACGATGATATGAATAATTGGTTTGTTAATACTGTTATTATTCCAACTAAAAATGACTATGTAAAATTAGTCATATATGTTAGATACTTAAACTCTATAACTGATACAATTAAATCTAGTTGGCCCTTTGAACCACTAAACGTGTTAATGACAGAGATAACCGCAACTATCTCCACAAGTAGTTATTTATCATCAGCCAAAAATGTAGTACTTCTAATTGAGGAAACACAGAAAACTACAAGTTTTTTTGTCGAAGATAGACAGTTTACCTATCAAGTAGGATTTTATCCAGTTTCCTCAGCAATTTTTTGCACTACGCCTTTGTCCCCTTAAGAAACGTAAACCAGTCATAACGTAATTAGACGACACTTTTTTACAGGCTAAAGATAAACGAGAATAGTAAGAGGGTATCACTAATTGCTGCGGAAGGCAAACCATTAAGCAGCCTCTGACAAAATATTTTTTCTTGCGGAAAGTGAGATTTCAAGGACATGTCATATCTAAGGACGGATTGTCTCCTATTCCTTCACGCAAAGAAGATAATAGAAACTTATAAATGCCAGAATTGTAAAAAGAAGCTTTAAGAGTTTTAAGAATGACGGGTTTCTATCACACATAAATTTTAAAATTTTACATGGAAGCAAGATCTCTATAGGTTTTAACTAAGGATACAACACTATTCAAGTAGTTACCAGAACATAAAAAGAGATTAACGGACCATAAACAAAAATTCATTCAACACATTTTTAAAGCTTTTCCTTTTAGTGACTACTCCTTTCATATGCAGTATTTGATAAAAAATGAACAAAAGATGTCCCCTCAACACAAAAAACAATGCGGAATAATCTCTAAAAAAGCAAAAATTTGAATTTCATAGTATTGGCTTTAGGTTTCCTCTATATCGCTATTGTGATCACAGAACAATTTTATTTTTTTGGTCAAGAAGAAGGCAATTGTCACAACACTTCTTTAATTATCAAGTTGTTACAACTAATTTCCAAAAATTTCAAATTACTTGCACCGAAGGCAAAAACTTAGTTTTTCCCGATATTTTTAGCGGACACATTTCCTTAGCAGATCTAAACTCTATCAACTATAACACAAAAATAAACTCAAAAATATAAAGTTCCATATTAAAGGAAAAGAACTTAATACTTCTTTAATGCATCAAGACGATAAGGATGCAACAGCTAATCACTGTTATCCAATTACTGCTCAAGTCAAAAGTGAAAGTAGGAAACTAAATAAAATGAATGATGAACTGACTTTAGCTTATATGATGCACCGCACGACATAGATGAGCACTGTAATGCTATGAACAGTTTTTATGACTAATTTTGCTACGGCACACAAACGAATCAAATAAAAAAGTTAACCTCAGATCTAACTAGTAAATATGGCAACACTATTCAAGTGGTTACCAGAACACAAAAAAAGATTCACTAACCATAAACAAAAATTAATTCACGACATTTTTAAAGTTTTTCCTTCTAGTGACGACTCTTTTCATATGCATCCTGATTTAACTTAGGAACAAGCTGTACTCTTACACAAAATTTCCCTGATAGAAAAAGTATAGTTTCAGCAAACTCGAGAGTATTTGATAAAAATGAACAAAAGATGTCCCCTCAACACAGAAAACTATGCGGAATAATCTCTATAAATACAAACATATGAAATTAATGGTATTGGTTCTAAGTGTCTTCTCTATCGCTATTGTGATCACAGACCAATTCTATTTTTTTGGTCAAGAAGAAGACAATTGTCACATCATTTCTTTAATTAAGAAGTTGATATAACTAATTTTCAAAACTTGCAATTTACTTACACTGAAGGCAAAAACTTAGTTTTTCACGATATTCTTAGCCGACACATTTCCTTAGCAGATCTAAACTCTATCAACTATAACACAAAAATAAACTCAAAGATATAAAGTTCCATATTAACGGAAAAGAACTTAATACTTCTGTAATGCATCAAGACGATAAGGATGCAACAGCTAATCATTATTATCCAATTACTGCTCAAGTCAAAACTGAAAGAAGGACACTAATTAATATGAATGATAAAGTGACTTTAGCTTAGATGATGCACCAGACTACATAGATGAGCACTGTAATGCTATGAACAGTTTTTATGACTAAATTTGCTAAGGCACACAAACTAATCAAATAAAGAAGTTAACCTCAGATCTAACTAGTAAATATGGCAACACTATTCAAGTGGTTACCAGAACACAAATTAAGATTCAACAACAATAAACAAAAATTCATTCACGACATTTTAAACTTTTTTCCTTCTAGTGACTACTCCTTTCATATGCATCCTGATTTAACTTAGGAACAAGCTGTAACCTTATACAAAAAATCCCTGATAGAAAAAGTATAGTTTCAGCAAACTCGGGAGTATTTGATAAAAATGAACAAAAGATGTCCCCTCAACACAGAAGACTATGCGGAATAATCTCTATAAATACAAACATATGACATTAATGGTATTGGCTCTAAGTGTCTTCTCTATTGCTATTGTGATTACAGACCAATTCTTTTTTTTGGTCAAGAAGAAGACAATTGTCACATCATTTCTTTAATTAAGAAGTTGATATAACTAATTTTCAAAACTTGCAATTTTCCTACACTGAAGGCAAAAACTTAGTTTTTCACGATATTCTTAGCCGACACATTTCCCTAGCAGATCTAAACTCTATCAACTATAACACAAAAATAAACTCAAAGATATAAAGTTCCATATTAACGGAAAAGAACTTAATACTTCTGTAATGCATCAAGACGATAAGGATGCAACAGCTAATCATTATTATCCAATAACTGCTCAAGTCAAAACTGAAAGAAGGAAACTCATTAATATGAATGATGAAGTGACTTTAGCTTAGATGATGCACCAGACTACAAAGATGAGCTCTGTAATGCTATGAACAGTTTTTATGATTAATTTTGCTAAGGCACACAAACTAATCAAATAAAGATTCACCAACAATAAACAAAAATTCATTCACGACATTTTAAACTTTTTTCCTTCTAGTGACTACTCCTTTCATATGCATCCTGATTTAACTTAGGAACAAGCTGTAACCTTATACAAAAATTACCTGATAGAAAAAGTATAGTTTCAGCAAACTCGGGAGTATTTGATAAAAATGAACAAAAGATGTCCCCTCAACACAGAAGACTATGCGGAATAATCTCTATAAATACAAACATATGAAATTAATGGTATTGGTTCTAAGTGTCTTCTCTATCGCTATTGTGATCACAGACCAATTCTATTTTTTTGGTCAAGAAGAAGGCAATTGTCACAACGTTTCTTCAATTATGAAGTTGTTATAACTGATTTCCAAAACTTTCAAATTACTTACACTGAAGGCAAAACCTTAGTTTTTCCCGATATTTTCAGCCGACACATTTCCTTAGCAGATCTAATCTGTATCAACTAGAACACAAAAATACACCTTAACATATAAAGTTCCATATTAACGGAAAAGAACCTAATACTTCTGTAATGCATCAAGACGATAAGGATGCAACAGCTAATCACTGTTATCCAATTACTGCTCAAGTCAAAACTGAAAAAAGGGAACTAACTAATATGAAAGATTAAGGGACTTTAGCTTAGATGATGCACCAGACTACAAAGATGAGCACTGTAATGCTATGAACAGTTTTTATGACTAATTTTGCTACGGCACACAAACGAATCAAATAAAAAAGTTAACCTCAGATCTAACTAGTAAATATGGCAACACTATTCAAGTGGTTACCAGAACACAAAAAAAAGATTCACTAACCATAAACAAAAATTAATTCACGACATTTTTAAAGTTTTTCCTTCTAGTGACGACTCTTTTCATATGCATCCTGATTTAACTTAGGAACAAGCTGTACTCTTATACAAAATTTCCCTGATAGAAAAAGTATAGTTTCAGCAAACTCGAGAGTATTTGATAAAAATGAACAAAAGATGTCCCCTCAACACAGAAGACTATGCGGAATAATCTCTATAAATACAAACATATGAAATTAATGGTATTAGTTCTAAGTGTCTTCTCTATCGCTATTGTGATCACAGACCAATTCTATTTTTTTGGTCAAGAAGAAGACAATTGTCACATCATTTCTTTAATTAAGAAGTTGATATAACTAATTTTCAAAACTTGCAATTTACTTACACTGAAGGCAAAAACTTAGTTTTTCACGATATTCTTAGCCGACACATTTCCTTAGCAGATCTAAACTCTATCAACTATAACACAAAAATAAACTCAAAGATATAAATTTCCATATTAACGGAAAAGAACTTAATACTTCTGTAATGCATCAAGACGATATGGATGCAACAGCTAATCATTATTATCCAAATATTGCTCAAGTCAAAACTGAAAGAAGAAAACTAATTAATATGAATGATGAAGTGACTTTAGCTTAGATGATGCACCAGACTACATAGATGAGCACTGTAATGCTATGAACAGTTTTTATGATTAATTTTGCTAAGGCACACTAACTAATCAAATAAAGAAGTTAACCTCAGATCTAACTAGTAAATATGGCAACACTATTCAGGTGGTTACCAGAACACAAATTAAGATTCACCAACAATAAACAAAAATTCATTCACGACATTTTTAAAGTTTTTTCCTTCTAAAGACTACTCCTTTCATATGCATCCTGATTTAACTTAGGAACAAGCTGTAACCTTATACAAAATTTCCCTGATAGAAAAAGTATAGTTTCAGCAAACTCGAGAGTATTTGATAAAAATGAACAAAAGATGTCCCCTCAACACAGAAAACTATGCGGAATAATCTCTATAAATACAAACATATGAAATTAATGGTATTGGTTTTAAGTGTCTTCTCTATCGCTATTGTGATTACAGACCAATTCTATTTCTTTGGTCAAGAAGAAGACAATTGTCACATCGTTTCTTTAATTATGAAGTTGATATTACTAACTTCAAAACTTGAATTTTACTTACATTGAAGGCAAAAACTCAGTTTTTCACGATATTCTTAGCCGACATATTTCCTTAGCAGATCTAAATTCTGTCAAATATAACACAAAAATAAACTCAAAGATATAAAATTCCATATTAACGGAAAAGAACTTAATACTTCTGTAATGCATCAAGACGATAAGGATGCAACAGCTAATCACTGTTATCCAATTACTGCTCAAGTCAAAACTGAAAGAAGGAAACTAATTAATATGAATGATTAAGTGACTTTAGCTTGGATGATGCACCAGACTACAAAGATGAGCACTGTAATGCTATGAACAGTTTTTATGACTAATTTTGCTAAGGCACACAAACTAATCAAATAAAGAAGTTAACCTCAGATCTAACTACTAAATATGGCAACACTATTCAAGTGGTTACCAGAACACAAAAAAAAGATTCACGAACCATAAACAAAAATTCATTCACGACATTTTTAAAGTTTTTTTCTTCTAGTGACTACTCCTTTCATATTCATCCTGATTTAACTTAGGAACAAGCTGTAATCTTATACAAAATTTCCCTGATAGAAAAAGTATAGTTTCAGCAAACTCGAGAGCATTTGACAAAAATGAACAAAAGATGACCCCTCAACACAGAAAACTATGCGGAAAAATCTCATGAATACAAACATAAGAATTTCATGGTATTGGTTTTAAGTGTATTCTCTATCTCTATTGTGATCACAGACCAATTCTATTTCTTTGGTCAAGAAAATAACAGTTGTCACATCGTTTCTTTAATTATGAAGTTGTTATAACTAATTTCCAAAGATTGCAATTTTCTTACACTGAAGGCTAAAACTTAGTTTTTCACGATATTCTTAGCTGACACGTTCCCTTAGCAGATCTAAGTTCTATCAACTAAAACATAAAAATATACCTAAAGATATAAAGTTCCATATTAACGGGAAAGAACTTAATACTTCTGTATTGCATCAAGACGATAAAGATGCAACAGCTAATCACTGTTATCCAATTACTGCTCAAATCAAAAGTGAAAGAAGGAAACCAAATACTTTGAATGATGAAGTGACTTTAGCTTATATGATGCACCTGACTACATAGATGAGCACTGTAATGCTATGAACAGTTTTTCTGATTAATTTTGCTACGGCACACAAACGAATCAAATAAAAAAGTTAACCTCAGATCTAACTAGTAAATAGGGCAACACTATTCAAGGGGTTACCAGAACACAAAAAGAGGTTCACAGACCATAAACAAAAATTCATTCACGACATTTTAAAGCTTTTCCTTCTGGTGACTACTCCTTTCATATGCATCCTGATTTAACTTAAGAACAAGTTGTGTTCTTATTCAAAGGTTCCCTGATAGAAAAAAATAGTTTCAGCAAACTCGAGAGCATTTGATAAAAATGAACAAAAGATGACCCCTCAACACAGAAAACTATGCGGAATAATCTTATAAATAAAAACATATGAGTTTCATGGTATTGGCTTTAAGTTTCCTCTCTATCGCTATTGTGATCACAGACCAATTGTGTTTCTTTGGTCAAGAAGAAGACAATTGTCACATCGTTTCTTTAATTATGAAGTTGTTATAACTAACTTCCAAAGACTGCAAATTTCTTACACTGAAGGCAAAAACTTAGTTTTTCACGATATTCTTAGCTGACACGTTTCCTTAGCAGATCTAAACTCTATCAACTAAAACATAAAAATATACCTAAAGATATAAAGTTCCATATTAACGGGAAAGAACTTAATACTTCTGTAATGCATCAAGGCGATGAGGATGCAACAGCTAATCACTGTTATCCAATTACTGCTCAAATCAAAAGTGAAAGAAGGAAACCAAATATTATGAATGATGAAGTGACTTTAGCTTATATGATGCACCGCACGACATAGATGAGCACTGTAATACTATGAACAGTTTTTCTGATTAATTTTGCTACGGCACACAAACGCATCAAATAAAAAAGTTAACCCCAGATCTAACTAGTAAATAGGGCAACACTATTCAAGGGGTTACCAGAACACAAAAAGAGATTCACGGACCATAAACAAAAATTCTTTCACGACATTTTAAAGCTTTTCATTCTGGTGACTACTCCTTTCATATGCATCCTGATTTAACTTAAGAACAAGTTGTGTTCTTATTCAAAGTTTCCCTGATAGAAAAAAAAATAGTTTCAGCAAACTCGAGAGCATTTGATAAAAATGAACAAAAGATGACCCCTCAACACAGAAAACTATGCGGAATAATCTTATAAATACAAACATATGAGTTTCATGGTATTGGCTTTAAGTTTCCTCTCTATCGCTATTGTGATCACAGACCAATTCTATTTCTTTGGTCAAGAAGAAGGCAATTGTCACATCGTTTCTTTAATTACGAAGTTGTTATAACTAATTTCCAAAACTTGCAATTTACCAACAATGAAGGCAAAAACTTAGTTTTTCACGATATTCTTAGCCGACACATTTCTTTAGCAGGTCTAAACTCTATCAACTAAAACACAAAAATAAACTCAAAAATATAAAGTTCCATATTAACGGAAAAGGACTCAATACTTCTGTAATTCATCAAGACGATAAGGATGCAACAGCTAATAACTGTTATCCAATTACTGCTCAAGTCAAAAGTGAAAGAAGGAAACTAATTAATATGAATGATGAAGTAACTTTAGCTTATATGATGCACCAGAATACATAGATGAGCACTGTAATGCTATGAACAGTTTTTCTGACTAATTTTGCTACGGCACACAAACGAATCAAATAAAAAAGTTAACTTCAGATCTAACTAGTAAATAGGGCAACACTATTCAAGGGGTTACCAGAACACAAAAAGAGATTCACGGACCATAAACAAAAATTCATTCACGACATCTTAAAGCTTTTCCTTCTGTTGACTACTCCTTTCATATGCATCCTGATTTAACTTAAGAACAAGTTGTGTTCTTATTCAAAGTTTCCCTGATAGAAAAAAAATAGTTTCAGCAAACTCGAGAGCATTTGATAAAAATGAACAAAACATGACCCCTCAACACAGAAAACTATGCGGAATAATCTTATAAATACAAACATATGAGTTTCATGGTATTGGCTTTAAGTTTCCTCTCTATCGCTATTGTGATCACAGACCAATTCTATTTCTTTGGTCAAGAAGAAGGCAATTGTCACATCGTTTCTTTAATTACGAAGTTGTTATAACTAATTTCCAAAACTTGCAATTTACCAACAATGAAGGCAAAAACTTAGTTTTTCACGATATTCTTAGCCGACACATTTCTTTAGCAGGTCTAAACTCTATCAACTAAAACACAAAAATAAACTCAAAGATATAAAGTTCCATATTAACGGAAAAGGACTCAATACTTCTGTAATTCATCAAGACGATAAGGATGCAACAGCTAATAACTGTTATCCAATTACTGCTCAAGTCAAAAGTGAAAGAAGGAAACTAATTAATATGAATGATGAAGTAACTTTAGCTTATATGATGCACCAGAATACATAGATGAGCACTGTAATACTATGAACAGTTTTTCTGATTAATTTTGCTACGGCACACAAACGCATCAAATAAAAAAGTTAACCCCAGATCCAACTAGTAAATAGGGCAAAACTATTCAAGGGGTTACCAGAACACAAAACGAGATTCACGGACCATAAACAAAAATTCATTCACGACATCTTAAAGCTTTTCCTTCTGTTGACTACTCCTTTCATATGCATCCTGATTTAACTTAAGAACAAGTTGTGTTCTTATTCAAAGTTTCCCTGATAGAAAAAAAAATAGCTTCAGCAAACTCGAGAGCATTTGATAAAAATGAACAAAAGATGACCCCTCAACACAGAAAACTATGCGGAATAATCTTATAAATACAAACATATGAGTTTCATGGTATTGGCTTTAAGTTTCCTCTCTATCGCTATTGTGATCACAGACCAATTCTATTTCTTTGGTCAAGAAGAAGGCAATTGTCACATCGTTTCTTTAATTACGAAGTTGTTATAACTAATTTCCAAAACTTGCAATTTACCAACAATGAAGGCAAAAACTTAATTTTTCACGATATTCTTAGCCGACACATTTCTTTAGCAGGTCTAAACTCTATCAACTAAAACACAAAAATAAACTCAAAGATATAAAGTTCCATATTAACGGAAAAGTACTCAATACTTCTGTAATTCATCAAGACGATAAGGATGCAACAGCTAATAACTGTTATCCAATTACTGCTCAAGTCAAAAGTGAAAGAAGGAAACTAATTAATATGAATGATGAAGTAACTTTAGCTTATATGATGCACCAGAATACATAGATGAGCACTGTAATGCTATGAACAGTTTTTCTGACTAACTTTGCTACGGCACACAAACGAATCAAATAAAAAAGTTAACTTCAGATCTAACTAGTAAATAGGGCAACACTATTCAAGGGGTTACCAGAACACAAAAAGAGATTCACGGACCATAAACAAAAATTCATTCACGACATCTTAAAGCTTTTCCTTCTGTTGACTACTCCTTTCATATGCATCCTGATTTAACTTAAGAACAAGTTGTGTTCTTATTCAAAGTTTCCCTGATAGAAAAAAAAATAGTTTCAGCAAACTCGAGAGCATTTGATAAAAATGAACAAAAGATGACCCCTCAACACAGAAAACTATGCGGAATAATCTTATAAATACAAACATATGAGTTTCATGGTATTGGTTTTAAGTTTCCTCTCTATCGCTATTGTGATCACAGACCAATTCTATTTCTTTGGTCAAGAAGAAGGCAATTGTCACATCGTTTCTTTAATTACGAAGTTGTTATAACTAATTTCCAAAACTTGCAATTTACCAACAATGAAGGCAAAAACTTAGTTTTTCACGATATTCTTAGCCGACACATTTCTTTAGCAGGTCTAAACTCTATCAACTAAAACACAAAAATAAACTCAAAGATATAAAGTTCCATATTAACGGAAAAGGACTCAATACTTCTGTAATGCATCAAGACGATAAGGATGCAACAGCTAATCACTGTTATCCAATTACTGCTCAAATCAAAAGTGAAAGAAGGAAACCAAATATTATGAATGATGAAGTGACTTTAGCTTATATGATGCACCGCACGACATAGATGAGCACTGTAATACTATGAACAGTTTTTCTGATTAATTTTGCTACGGCACACAAACGCATCAAATAAAAAAGTTAACCCCAGATCCAACTAGTAAATAGGGCAAAACTATTCAAGGGGTTACCAGAACACAAAACGAGATTCACGGATCATAAACAAAAATTCATTCACGACATCTTAAAGCTTTTCCTTCTGTTGACTACTCCTTTCATATGCATCCTGATTTAACTTAAGAACAAGTTGTGTTCTTATTCAAAGTTTCCCTGATAGAAAAAAAAATAGTTTCAGCAAACTCGAGAGCATTTGATAAAAATGAACAAAAGATGACCCCTCAACACAGAAAACTATGCGGAATAATCTTATAAATACAAACATATGAGTTTCATGGTATTGGCTTTAAGTTTCCTCTCTATCGCTATTGTGATCACAGACCAATTCTATTTCTTTAGTCAAGAAGAAGGCAATTGTCACATCGTTTCTTTAATTACGAAGTTGTTATAACTAATTTCCAAAACTTGCAATTTACCAACAATGAAGGCAAAAACTTAGTTTTTTTACGATATTCTTAGCCGACACATTTCTTTAGCAGGTCTAAACTCTATCAACTAAAACACAAAAATAAACTCAAAGATATAAAGTTCCATATTAACGGAAAAGGACTCAATACTTCTGTAATGCATCAAGACGATAAGGATGCAACAGCTAATAACTGTTATCCAATTACTGCTCAAGTCAAAAGTGAAAGAAGGAAACTATTTAATATGAATGATGAAGTAACTTTAGCTTATATGATGCACCAGAATACATAGATGAGCACTGTAATGCTATGAACAGTTTTTCTGACTAATTTTGCTACGGCACACAAACGAATCAAATAAAAAAGTTAACTTCAGATCTAACTAGTAAATAGGGCAACACTATTCAAGGGGTTACCAGAACACAAAAAGAGATTCACGGACCATAAACAAAAATTCATTCACGACATCTTAAAGCTTTTCCTTCTGTTGACTACTCCTTTCATATGCATCCTGATTTAACTTAAGAACAAGTTGTGTTCTTATTCAAAGTTTCCCTGATAGAAAAAAAATAGTTTCAGCAAACTCGAGAGCATTTGATAAAAATGAACAAAAGATGACCCCTCAACACAGAAAACTATGCGGAATAATCTTATAAATACAAACATATGAGTTTCATGGTATTGGCTTTAAGTTTCCTCTCTATCGCTATTGTGATCACAGACCAATTCTATTTCTTTGGTCAAGAAGAAGGCAATTGTCACATCGTTTCTTTAATTACGAAGTTGTTATAACTAATTTCCAAAACTTGCAATTTACCAACAATGAAGGCAAAAACTTAGTTTTTCACGATATTCTTAGCCGACACATTTCTTTAGCAGGTCTAAACTCTGTCAACTAAAACACAAAAACAAACTCAAAGATATAAAGTTCCATATTAACGGAAAAGGACTCAATACTTCTGTAATGCATCAAGACGATAAGGATACAACAGCTAATAACTGTTATCCAATTACTGCTCAAGTCAAAAGTGAAAGAAGAAAACTAATTAATATGAATGATGAAGTAACTTTAGTTTATATGATGCACCAGAATACATAGATGAGCACTGTAATGCTATGAACAGTTTTTCTGACTAATTTTGCTAGGGCACACAAACGAATCAAATAAAAAAGTTAACTTCAGATCTAACTAGTAAATAGGGCAACAGTATTCAAGGGGTTACCAGAACACAAAAAGAGATTCACGGACCATAAACAAAAACTCATTCACGACATCTTAAAGCTTTTCCTTCTGTTGACTACTCCTTTCATATGCATCCTGATTTAACTTAAGAACAAGTTGTGTTCTTATTCAAAGTTTCCCTGATAGAAAAAAAAATAGTTTCAGCAAACTCGAGAGCATTTGATAAAAATGAACAAAAGATGACCCCTCAACACAGAAAACTATGCGGAATAATCTTATAAATACAAACATATGAGTTTCATGGTATTGGCTTTAAGTTTCCTCTCTATCGCTATTGTGATCACAGACCAATTCTATTTCTTTGGTCAAGAAGAAGGCAATTGTCACATCGTTTCTTTAATTACGAAGTTGTTATAACTAATTTCCAAAACTTGCAATTTACCAACAATGAAGGCAAAAACTTAGTTTTTCACGATATTCTTAGCCGACACATTTCTTTAGCAGGTCTAAACTCTATC
Source organism: Convolutriloba macropyga (assembly GCF_964194025.1). NCBI lineage: Eukaryota > Metazoa > Xenacoelomorpha > Acoela > Convolutidae > Convolutriloba > Convolutriloba macropyga. Next base: position 53,937,156 of record NC_134469.1, read on the forward strand.
AACTAAAACACAAAAATAAACTCAAAGATATAAAGTTCCATATTAACGGAAAAGGACTCAATACTTCTGTAATGCATCAAGACGATAATGATGCAACAGCTAATAACTGTTATCCAATTACGGCTCAAGTCAAAAGTGAAAGAAGGAAACTAATTAATATGAATGATGAAGTAACTTTAGCTTATATGATGCACCAGAATACATAGATGAGCACTGTAATGCTATGAACAGTTTTTCTGACTAATTTTGCTACGGCACACAAACGAATCAAATAAAAAAGTTAACTTCAGATCTAACTAGTAAATAGGGCAACACTATTCAAGGGGTTACCAGAACACAAAAAGAGATTCACGGACCATAAACAAAAATTCATTCAGGACATCTTAAAGCTTTTCCTTCTGTTGACTACTCCTTTCATATGCATCCTGATTTAACTTAAGAACAAGTTGTGTTCTTATTCAAAGTTTCCCTGATAGAAAAAAAAATAGTTTCAGCAAACTCGAGAGCATTTGATAAAAATGAACAAAAGATGACCCCTCAACACAGAAAACTATGCGGAATAATCTTATAAATACAAACATATGAATTTCATGGTATTGGCTTTAAGTTTCCTCTCTATCGCTATTGTGATCACAGACCAATTCTATTTCTTTGGTCAAGAAGAGGGCAATTGTCACATCGTTTCTTTAATTACGAAGTTGTTATAACTAATTTCCAAAACACGCAACTTACCAACACTGAAGGCAAAATCTTAGTTTTTCCCGATATTCTTAGCCGACACACTTCCTTAGCAGATCTAAATTTTATCAACTAGCACACAAAAATATAACTAAAGATATAAAGTTCCATATTAACGGAAAAGGACTGAATATTTCTTTAATGCATCCAGACGATAAGGATGCAACAGCTAATCACGGTTATCCAATTACTGCTCAAGTCAAAAGTGAAAGAAGGAAACTAAATATTATGAATGATGAGGTGAGTTTAGCTTAGATGATGCACCAGATTACATAGATGAGCACTGTAATGCTATGCACAGTTTTTCTGATTAATTTTGCTACGGCACAAAACCGAATCAAATAAAAAAGTTAACCTCAGATCTAACTAGTAAATAGGGCAACACTATTCAAGTGGTTACCAGAACACAAAAACAGATTCACGGACCATAAACAAAAATTCAGTCAAAACATTTTTAAAGCTTTTCCTTCAAGTGACTACTCCTTTCATATGCATCCTGATTTAACTTAGGAACAATTTGTGTTCTTATACAAAATTACCCTGATAGAAAACGTATAGTTTCAGCAAACTCGAGAGTATTTGATAAAAATGAACAAAAGATGTTCCCTCAAACCAGAAAACTATGTGGATTAATCTCTATAAGTACAAACATATTAATTTCATAGTATTGGGTTTAAGTTTCCTCTCTATTGCTATTGTGATCACAGACCAATTCTATTTCTTTGGTCAAGAAGAAGGCAATTGTCACAACGTTTCTTTAATTATGAAATTGTTATAACTAGTTTCCAAATCTTTCAAATTACTTACACTCAAGGCAAAAACTTAGTTTTTCCGGATATTCTCAGCGGACACATTTCCTTAGCAGATCTTAACTCTATCAACTATAACACAAAAATAAACTCAAAGATATAAATTTCCATACTAACGGAAAAGGACTTAATACTTCTTCAATGCATCAAGACGATAACGATGCAACAACTAATCACTGTTATCCAATTACTGCTCAAGTCAAAATTGACAGAAGGAAACTAAATAATATGAATGATGAAGTGACTTTAGCTTAGATGATGCACCAGACTACATAGATGAGCACTTTAATGCTATGAACAGTTTTTCTGATTCATTTTCCGACGGCAAACAAACAAATCAAATAAAGAAGTTAACCTCAGATCTAACAAGTAGGTATGGCAATCGCTACTTTTCCGAGAAAAAGACATAGCTGCAATATTTGATGATTGGGAAGACTATGATGAACAAGATTGTTTAGACCTTGCAGAAAGTAAAATTAAAATATACTCGCTAATAAAACAATTAGAATCTGTTAAAGCCGATTATATTAGACGTATCAAATATAAGAAATTTTTTGAACCAGAAACTTTTCGAAACCTCTCAGAAAAGGATGTCCACACAGATACAACAGATTTGATAGCTAAAGTTGCATATTTTGCAAAGAACGCTAATCCTCACACTGATACTATTCTTGAAGAACAAATAAACAACTTGTTGATAGACACAGCTAACGAATGGTTGAAAGTAGGCAAAGCACAACATAAAGACTGTACAATTAAACAATCAATAGCGTTACAAGCTTATTGAATTAATTTCAATTTGTTATTTCTAGAGTCCATAAGAATCATTCTGTTTTTCTGAACCTTGCGAAGACGGCTCAATTGATGTTAGGATGTCTGCAAAACCTTTACTAATTATTAAAAAAAAAATTTGAGGTGGCACATACGCATGCACTTAGTGTTCACAGAGCAGGAAACACTACTTATAAAAGAGTTAAGCGATCTTTCTATTGGCCCGTTAAGACTAAATGGATTCAAATGTTAATGTTGAATAGCTTAAGTTGTCAAACTAATAAATCAGCACGCAAAGGCTTAAGCGAAGCAACCTCAGAGCTCCGGGGAAAATTAGAAGTTGTACCCTTACATAAACTTCATGTATATCACAAAGGTCCACTAAGACCACTTAGTATGGGCAACATATTTTGTCTTGTAATATACTAAGCTTATTCTAGATATATACAAGTATATCCAAGCAGGAATTTCGAAGCTCCCAAAACAAACAATCAATTGGAAAAACTTCTAACTACATTTGGTATACCGCAACAAACAGTAGATTATAATGCCAAAGCTTTTTTTAGTTCTGACTTCGTTTACTATGCAAAAAAAAATGGGAGTTACACTAATATTTGCCCCATAATGCAAATTACTCTAAACTGCATTTTAACTTCGGACTAACGGCAAAGTAGAAGTAAAAAATTTACATTTGACTAATTACTTTGGACATTTTATCAGCCAAAGTGGATCTAATCGGTCCGCGAACACTAGTAAACTTGCATTTTTACATAATACCGCAGTAAATTACAGTACAGGATATACACTTTTTGAAATACTATTGAGAACAAAACTGCAAATACTCTTGTCACTAAAGCTAGTAAAACTACGCGGTAATCAAAAGAAATGTCCATCAGAATATTGTAATAATTTACTACCACACATACATTGTGAACATCTTGTAATAACGCGACGATAGAGAAATATTTCTCAAAACGTTATCTAACGAAATGCTAAAACAAGAATACACATTTAAAACTATAGATTCGATACATAAACTAAATAAAGCCAAACTACAAACAGAGAAGACAAGTATAAAATAGACTTAAACTCGGAAAACCTATACTCGAAGGCAGAAAATTTTTATTAGAAAACTACTCTCAAGGACTATTAAAGTCTAAAAAAGCTACAAGAGCTAAGCTCAGGACCCTATGCAGTGCAACCAATGCTAACTAAAACTACATATGAAATACGACATGACAAAACAAAAGAGAAGAAAATCTTGCAAAAAAATTATATAGTACCTTTTTACCAAAAACCAGAAACAATACAAGAAATACTGGAGAACTATGATTATATTAAGATTATATTTATATTATAATAAGCATGATATAGGTAAATTTCACGCTCATAGCGGCGCACAGCGTAGTGTTATTATACAGCGGCCATTAGTAGAAGCACAACATACTTCTAATGCTAATACTACACTACAGCCAACTTATAACGTTGAGGCTACCCCAACAAAAGTTTAGACTTAGAATCGCAACCAACATCAGTAGATAATGATACACATGTACAAGGCACAAGCTCTTCTAACTTTCTATCCCCACGTATATCAACTCCCCACCCTATACAAAGTATATAATCACCTAATCGAACACAGCATGAAAATTTCTCTATTCTACCCGATAATGCTGTTTAATTTGAAGCTACACTTAAATTTTCCCCCAAGCAGCACATAATAGTACTTCATCATTACCTTATAAATCTACACCTACAGCATTACCCAATATAACTAATTCATCAGACGCAAATGAAGTCTTAAGCAGAACTCAACGTAGTACAAAACCAACAACATTCTTCTACATTCTTTGGTGAACTTATTCCTTCGAACAAAATACATAAACTCAGAAAAAAATGATGAAAAATCTCCTTTTTATTAAATGCATAACACTTTTATAGTAAAAGCGTACTGTATATTGCACAAAAACAGCAAGAAGAGAAACAAATATATACTAAAGCAGCGGTATTTAATAAAAAGAAGGCGCACAGTATTAGGCGGAAAAGTGTTTTTCGACTCTCTCTATTTGTCATCAGTTTGTATGTTGCATAGTAATGCTTCTAACTGTTCCTGTCACGGAAATTTCTGTTTCAAACACCAACAGTTCTTGCAGATACAACTCCTTTAGCGTAGGCCCTGTCTTAAGGTCCCACCACGCATCCCCTAATGCCCATAACTGGTATTCCAACCGCTAATGCTTGTCGCACCATTTTGTGAATTCCCCGCCCCCTTTTTTCTTAAATTTTCGCAGAATTAAAAAAAACAATTTTCTACACCATAACAACCCAGTTACGAACTCCAGAGCCCAACTTGTAAACAAACAGTTAAATTTTTGCAACCCCGTTTAAAAACTATTTTAACTGCTAGTTAATTTGAGTAGAGTTCACAATCATTTTTCTTCCAATGATGAAGTCGATAATCACTATTGTGTGTTTAGAGACACATTGGGTGTATCTCCTTTCCCAGGGACTAAAATTCCAAAGTGATCTCAGCATCCCCCACGCCTCATCATCAGTTAAAACCAGATAAATATATTTGTAGCTAGTCGAGAAGAAGTATAAGAACTCCACTGGCCTAAACCAGATGTATCTTCAAATCTGAAGAGTAGAGATTGAGATCGACTGACACGCTCACGTGCCCAGGAGACCAACTTTAACTCAACCCCACCAGTATTGTACTCCCATCACGTGTTTTCCAGATCGTCCCCGTTTTCTTCATCGTCTCTCAGATAATTTTTTGTATCCCAATTCATTTTGAAATGAATCTAGCAAAAAATGTCCGAACGAGAATTTGAAATACAGTAAGAAGAGAAATAAAAAAAATCAATTGTTATGTTGAATTTCAGAATTAACGAAAATATGAGCAACTAAATTGTAGCTACATTAAAGCAAAGAGCAAATACCAAACTGAACGCAAATCATACACAAAGTACATAATTATTCACCTTTGTAATCTGTTAAACACACATAACTTCTACGCATGTTCAACATTTATCCAATCTAAATTGTCATGTATGCTTTTGTTACAAACCAACGCTTCAAAAAAATGGCACCCAAAGCAAGAATCAGCACAGACTAGTCCCCATGAGCACAAAGCTTATCTAAGTTAAATACCACAAGAAAAAAAATTTTCCCTTGAAAACTAGTTAACTACTCTTATTCGCATTTTTGTCAGGAAACGCATATTTGAGCAATTTATTTATTCAGCAATCGGACTTAAACATTTCTATTGTAAAGACTCAATGAAAGTTTAAAAAACATTAGAGCAGTAATGAGAAAATAACTAAACTCAATTATAAGCCCTCGCTTAATAATTGTGTCTTCCAAGGGCAAAGCTTACACCGATATCTGAAAGTGTAATAACATGATAGATCTATCCACTTCCTAATGACAATTCAAAGCAATCAACAAAATTTGATCATTATTTAGCAGCAACTCAAATAAAGATGAATTACGAAACCAGATTTTTTTATTTGGGGAATTAATTCCGCTAAAGTAACCCTTATGGTGTTGTGCGCCTTCATTCACCTCGTTTGTCGTTCACCATTATCCATTTACCTCGCTTGTCATTATAGAAAATTAAATTAAAGAGAATTCTTCAATCTACATTATCTTCATTACCCAACTTCAGATGTATTAACAGCACAACCTTTATAAAAAACTACTAATGATCTTCTACAACGGCCACCAAAAATATCGAATATATTATTTTATACAGCTATCTATCTCAGGACATCGTGATTCCTTCTTCAAGAGAGAAATATTAATAAGAAGCGACGATAAATAGTAACAAAGTACTCAAAATCGCCAACATTTGATGCTTAATTATTATAAAGTTAAGTTAAACAAAATATTTATCTTTGTCAATTATGATATATTGATTTAATTCCTGTGAACCGGGATGAGATATACTGAAGTGTGCTACACTCAGTAGCATTGCTTGATAATCTTATTGCTAATTTGAAAATTTACGATATACTGAGTGAAGCATAAGAATGATTTGGACAATGTCCAACTTAACAAGTGACCAAATTGGTTAGTAGTTTTGAAAAAACTGCTATTTTAAGATCACTGACTCAGAATACCCTGACGTGATTATATCACACTACTTTGAGAATACCAATCTAAAAAAATAATATTGTCCACAGTGTTATCTCTATCCAATAGGATAATAGAGAGAGAGACACGTGTCCTCATGCATAAAAGAAGCTTCCATGCTCAACCAACACCCCTTTTTTAGTCTCCGATAACTTCAGCTTTTAATCATACTCCCTTATAGTTCACTTGCTTAAATGTCAACCTACTTGAGATAGATTGTAACTTAGAATGTTTGCGACTAGTTCTTAACGAAGAACTCTTTTAGTCATAAAATACTAACTTAGCATAATTTTAGAATTAGGGTGAGTTCAAATTAACATCTTTGAAATTCTATCTAAGTCACAAGTTTAACTTAGAATAAATCAGTTTGTGCTACTTGGTGCTATTTCAATCTTGTTATCAGATTTTTTTATCCCTCCATGCTCGGTTCATATTTGATGCTGCTTAAGATAAATTCCTAATTACCATTTTCATTTTAAATTTGTTTAATACTTAACCTTATACCAAGAGTAGAACTAGGTGTTGGACTCTCAAGTTATACATGTGGTCCCGCAATTAACCCCGTCGTTTAAGTATCTAATGTACGGACCAACAATATACCATTGACAATATCCTCGCAAGATAAGAGCGTTACCGAGTGAAACTCATTCAGTTCACTTTTCAATAACACAAACAAGCTGGTTCAGTAAATCTGGCATTGAGTTCATCCCACCAATTATTGTCATCCAGTATTTCCAACATTTTAAATTTTAAAAAAAAACATATAGGCCAAACGGCTGGAAAAAAAAGATTTAGAGCAGACTGCTTAAGTGTGAAATTTTCAAACTTTCTTCCTTCAGTTTTTTTTTAAATTGACAGGACTACCCTGTAACGTTGGATATTTTGCTCTTCAGCGAGAGGTGAAAAATTTATTATTAATTATAGGACTAAGATTCAGAAAAATTACTTTTTAAATTTGCATTAAGTTACATAGATCAAAGACCATGTTTTGATTCTAAAATAAACTAATCTGAGTCATAGAAACTGCTATAATTTTTCAATGGGTTCTTCCAGATCTTCAGGAAGATTGTCTAACTGGTTTTTGAAAAGGTAAAGAAAATTGCAAAGGCTCTCCTATATCAGTACGTTTTACCAGTTTTGCAATAAAAAGGGGAAAATCAACTACATAAAGGCATGTGACACAGGAGACTTAAAAAATTAATTGTTTCTATCATCTAACCGTATTTCATCACTTTTACTTGTCAGGCAAGTAAAATCCAAAAATTTCTTGCACATGGTAAACTGCCTCGTTGTCACAAGACATTCTGTGTAAACAGTTCTTTTATCTGCATTTTCATTTTTTGACATATGCTTCCTGTTGATGCCCCTCAAAACTGAGTTAAGGGATTTGCAGAAAAATGCTTGACATTTTTTATTCCTCAGGTAGAAATTAGTCGAATATTGGAACAAGTTTTTTGTCCCTAAACGTTGAGACATATCTATATGAACGGTTGGAAGCAATTATAGCAATTCTTGTTTCTCTTAGAGTAATAAATTTATATATTTCTTCGTATTTTAGTTGCTGTTGTAACTCTACAAGATGTCTTTGTTTATTGCTCCTGATTGTTAAATATCGGAAAAATTTAAATGTTCAATTATGTTTTCAGAAACAACAAAAGATTTATGTTTAGGGGGCCCGTACATAACTCCAAGTGCGTGTCAGTACTGGGCTCGTGCAAATCGAATGCCTCATCAATACTGAATCATAGGCTGATTCATGTCACTTTTTTGTCCTGTCATATTTGTGTCTGATTTTACAATGGTGAAACAACTTGGGCTACGTGCAAAAATAAAGTTCCGCACGGGTATCGAACCCACAATATCCCGCTCCATAAACGTTTGTTCTCTTTTCTGCGTCACCATATCTTGTTGGAAATGTTGTCTTTTTGTGCCCTTGATAAACGCTTGAAAGAAGCAAATTTCAATCAGAAAAACAAGCAAAATATAATACATGAGAGACTTGTATTTACAATTGCCCGGTACTGATTTACACTTGGAGTTCGATACGGGAGTATTTTTGATGTTAGTGAATTTTTAAACTATAATTTTCACTTGATTTTAATCTGTTAAGTTTCCATAAAAATAAAACAATGATTGATTATCATTAAGGTAAAAATGCTAACTGTTTTTCCAACAAAGTCAGCGGATGAAAAAGTATTTTAAACACCTTGCTACAAAATTAATCAAAGAAAATATTCACTAGTTATTTTCTGAAGCTCGCTTAATTTCAGTATGTATCGGAACAGCGCTCTGATGTAACTGGTTACCCAGATTTTTTTGTGCTACTTCTTCTCTGAATGTGGTGTCGTTTTAAGGTCACAACCATAGCATCCATGTAGATTTAGACTTCACTGCCAAAATGGGCAATTCTACACCGGTCGATATTATTACCCCAAATAGATGTAAGAAATAAGCTGTACAGCGCTGAGTAAAATAACATTCACGGCAGGATTTTGACATTTTAATTGCAAGTGCGGTCAATTTAATACAAATTTTGAACAGTTTTAAGAGCAGTGTTGACTTTTCATGAATGCACCAACAGCAATCCTTCTAGTGCCCAAATTTTAAACCTAATGTCTATGGCGATAAGACACGTCTCTCAAATGCGCCACTTCTTTTCTGTTTTAATTTTGTTTGCTTTGTTTGTAAATAAAATTCAAGTTTCTATGCTGCGAGGGATGTTGTGAGTTTTGAAAAAAAAACTGAGATTAGTTTAAGGGCAAAGTTTTTTAAAATTGAGCTGAAATGCGAGAAAAGGACCATTCACACTAATAACTTCATAGCATAGCATGAATCATCCTTTGCATTTCTTTTTTAGCGATGAAAGCCCTTAAAATATCGACCTGGGTGTTGAGGATATTTTAGAGCCCTGAAACGACAGCACATCTAAGCATCTATGTGATAATCCCACATCACAATTAATTTTTTAAGCTTTGATGATATATTCTGTTTTTATGAGAGATAGCACGGAGAAAAACTTTACGCTGTAACTTGTTTTAATGACTAAAAAAACTTGATGACAAAACTTTTATTGGTCAGCTTTTTCATAAAGGGTTTAAGGGTAAAATTGGAAAATTTATTGGAAGATTATTAAGTGGGAGAAGCCAATTTGTGAAATATCAGGGTTTCAGATGTGTGTAGTAATTTACCCAAAATACATGGAGCTCTACACGGCTCAATTTTGATTCCACTGCTGTTTCTTTCATATGTATATGTTAAAGATTTACCATGGGCAACCAATAATATACAACCCACTATTTGTTGTTAAAACTCCGATATTTTTTCAATAAGATAATAAAAAATCTGCTTTGTTTGATGTGTACTATATCAATTTTTAAGACAGTTTGTCAAAACTTTGGTAGAGGAAACAATTTTGACTGGCACGGTTTCACAAAGGTGTATTAATAACCGTAGGCCGACAGGATCATTCTCTACAGTTTATAAATCAATAAGTTTGCCAAAAACTACCACGAAAAGGAGGTCGATAGAATTTGTCAAGTTTTGATTTTTCAATTTTGTTTCACAATTAGAACTTTTTTCTGTTGCATTTGTAGACCGTACAATAAATCAGCGCGGTAAGCTAAGTGAGTCCATATACGAAAACCACGATAGAGATACTCAAGTGCCGATTTCGTATTTTATATCCTCATCTTGCTGACAGCAGTTGTGTGGTGTGAGCTACGAGCTCTTTTCTGCTTCGTAACAACTTTTATATTACCTGACTGTCATATGAAGTATTACTTATTTCTTTATACGTTATAACCCAAATCAATTCAATTCAAACAAGCTTAATGAAAACAGAGACAGACCACTAACAATTATTACTAACACCTGGTTGCAGAAATATCAACAACAGATGGTCAGGTTTTACAAAATAGGTCTCATTCAACTTTCAGGGGTGAAGAGGACGTTTGGCTCCAAATTAGCTTTCGTGTCACCAGAGTTTGTAGTGACAGCACCAACAGCTGATTGGGAGTCTTTGGTATTCTGGGTTGCAAATGGGGTTGGCACCTTTGGAATCACCTGTCGAGAGTTCAGGTTCATTATATTCATTACTTAAAATCAACAATCGTTGATAGCGAGAATTTTATCCAAGATTTAATCATTTTAGATGAACCAAACCAAAACATTTTAGTTTCCGGTTAAGAAAGTATAACAATGAGTTTGAAAGTGGAGAAATGAACGGCAACCAATATTAATTGTTGGAAATATTAGATCAAGCTTATATTTTTAAACAATATACCATAATTGTATTTAAAAATAATGGCAAAAATAAGCTTTTGGTCAATTGAGAATAACGCAAAATACTTAGTGATGATTAAATATTTTCTGTAAGAGCATCTTTTCATCTGGCTCAAACCAGAAAACTAAAAATTTTGTGGGCATATTTTTTTTTCTCGTTTAATAGTTAGCTGTCGTAGTTCTTAAGAAAAAAGCAACAAGAAATCTCAAACACAAGCAAACAAATGAAAATTAAAATATATATGAAAATATGTGTATCTACATCAAAATTACACATTTTTAAATGTTTAAATTGACACAAAAACAGTAGTGATGATTTATACTAAACTCCAATAAAGTAAAAAAAAACTAAAATATAAGCTAAGTTAACGCGACAGGAAGAACTCTGGGAGCTCCTGTACAACGTTTGATAACTATACCTCTCATGCGGTATAGGATGTCATCCAGACATCAGCAGCTGATGATCTCGGTGGAACCACAAAATGCTATACACAAAAGGTATCTGTCAAACTTTTCCGGTTCCATTGAAAAAAAATTACTCCGTCTTGGAAAATTGGCTGGTTTTAAAAAAAATTGATAACCACTAAATTCTTTCACATCTCATTGAGTTCTTCTTATTCCATGGTCTTCTAAGAATGGAAAATTTTAGTAAGAATTAATGGCTGCTTCTAAATTACTCATTCGAAAGAATAGAGTTTGTCCATTTTAGTTTTGGAGCACGTTTAAAATAATAATCCTTGAAAGAGAGAGTCAAAAAGGACGTCAAATCAACATTATTGTGTGTCCATGAATTATCTCCAAAACAGACCCGATTTTGGACTGAAAGCGTTTTGCATTTGGATCTAAGATTCATTGGTGGCACATACCCTCTGATCCATCGTTACCAAATAGCATTGGCTTAAGAATGCACACAGGAATAGCGGTGATGATGACCGAACGCATTCACTACAGCAACTGGTGGAAAACCCTTTTAGTATGGTTACCTAAGAGAGAGAAAGATTATGTGACTTAGCGTTCATGCCGGATGGATCAGCACTTATAAGCATTAGCTGTCGCAAAGTCAATGCACGCCAAACGAGACAGAAAGTAAAATTCAACAACTCAGCAGTAAAGTGATCAGGCGTGTACCAAGGCTGAAATCTGTGTACATTACACGCTTGAAACTGTAAAACCTTTTCTCTCATATTCCACCATGATTTGGTACCCTTAAAGGAATGAATTGCCACCCGGTACTATTTTGAAGCAGTTCCAATTCCGTCTGGACAGTACTCTGTTTTTCAAAAGTCGAAATGCTATCTAAGCGCCAACAAAGCTAGTACCGTTATCTGGCCAGATCATAGCAATTCTAACACGTCTGCAGATGAATTTTTCTACTCCCATTACACACAAAGCCGCTTTACAGGAAGGGAACATTTCAATATAGACAGCACGACGTACAACAATAGTCCAACCCACAGAGACTCACAAGGTAAAAAGAGACCAATGGTTTAAAAAAAACTCAAATATCCGTTACTTGTGGCAAAGGGTAGTTGCATAGATGCAGCGTGGAGTAGGAGTTATCTACTAAAAACTCACTCAATGAGTTTTAATTGATTGCAGCCAGGAACGTAATTTCAGAAATGCTTTGTGTTCATGTACCATTGAGCAGATGTATTTGACGCCCTGTTGATGTTGGTTTACTGGTTTCAAAGAAAATCTAAACTATCGAAACTATGAAATGGCTCGGAAACAATAGGATCCTAAATATCAAACTAAACACGGTCAGAATGTAAATTGAACCATTAGTTCCAATAAATTGAGAAAACGAAGCATTGTCGCTGATCCCATAAACAGATTTTAATATTTGTTCTTGAGAGTCCTTTGTAAGGAAGTGAAGGAATTTCCTTGAACTTGATGAAGCGATCAGGCCCGTCTTGCTCAATTTCATTGGAGTCACGTTTGATGCGTTTCTGAATACGCTGAGTGATGGTAGAAGTTGCAAAACCTAAGCAGTGAATCGTAGTACTTTTTGATATCCACAATGTTTTCAAAAAATAACATAAATCTACAGTGTTCTTGAAATACTTTTATTGCGGATGGGCAATCAACAAAAAATAACATCATCTTTTTTGTTGTTTTATTGAGATTGTCGACAAAGTCGTTTTCGGAATGTGAACAAATTCATTCGCTTAGAATCGGGACTTTTCGCCCATTTGTTTGAAAGCTATAACATAGCGCAGATAACCAGTGTGCCAGAATCAGTTCAATCAAAAAGTCTTTTTTCGACGTATTCACTGGTATACTACAAGAATTCACCGATCGCAGTCGAAAAAACAGGAGTATATCGAAACTAATTGAACCATTACAAAACAGCACTGCTCTCTTGCCACATGCAGTCTCTATATTTTCCATCCATAGCAAAAAAAACTTCCCGCATATCTCAGTTTTCAAGCAAGCGCCACTAAAGGCAGCTTGAGGCTCCCTCTTGGGAACAAGCATCATATTCATATGGGTTTTGACAAAGACAAGAAAGACAGGTTATCGATAGATAAAGAAAGAGAATTCACACAAAAAGTACACAGAGTTGAAAATAGTTGAATGTAGCAGTAACTTAAGTCACGAGTATGATGAACGTGACCAATTGGTGTAGTTCAGCAGTGCATCCAAGAAAGCCTAAAGTTGTTTTGCAGCCTTTAATCCTACATTTTTCTGGACGCACGCCCAAGTGTCATTTAAAAAACAAGCAAACATTTACAGTGAAAGATAGAGAGCTAACCGAATCCATTATCAGACGCCGAACTTGGAACCCATCGTTGTGTTATTGTTTGCATGACAGTGTTGGATGTACCTTACATGACACTAAGGCGTCTTTTATTTTGTCCTCCTTAAAACCAAATCTTTGCCTTGGTTCTTCCTTCGACGATGGATTCAATATTTTGCATGGCTAATTGTGGAGCTCTTCAAATTTTATCAGCAAAATTTTGTACTTCATTTACAAATTTCTTGGCCTAAAGGGAGTAGTGTCAACAATTTCTAAGTTTAAATATCAGTAATTTAAAAAACTCTGCCAAATATGTTATAGAGGTTGTTTTAAAAAACTTTCAGGACCATTTTATGGCATCAGATATTGTTTAACGTTAACTCGGGTCTTACCGCAGAGCGCGCATTTTGCACATTGAGGTGACTTTTCAGCCACAAACAAACTTATTGTTCACTGATACACTACAACGTTTTTTTGGTTTTCTGGGGTCCTCTAGCCACAAATTGGGCAGAGATGTTTTGGTCCCCAAGAGGTACCAAACACCATAAGCCAATCTCATACACGAACTTAATTTTTCAACCTAATGAAAAATCTTGTTCTATACATGAATTGAAGTTATTATATGAAGCCCAAAAATGACGGAAGTGGAGCTCTCGAAACAACCAATTGGCAAATTGACTGCGAAAGGCCAGAGCCTCTGGTCATTAGCGAAATGTTCCAATGAGCAGATGGCATCCTAAACAATATGTCTTAGGATCAATTAAATGACTCCAATGCGATGTGTTGCCGTAACAGGAATTAATTGTGAATATTTGACTTGCGGTTTCCTACATTAGGCTTTTTCTTCACAAAATGACATGCTTATCAGTTTCGTTGACTGTGTGTACAGTTCGATCAACTACATTTAAGCAAACTAATTCTTCTGTTTTTATTCTCTTGACCGCTAATCTCATGGCCCTACCTCGCAAATCATGTCTATACAAGATGATAGTGGTCACTCAGGATATGCCGCTGAATTTATTGCAAATAATTGCTTTTTTACTATGCGAACTAAATGATTGCAAAAAAATTTGTTGTTTTTGATCTGAGTTAGTCCTTTCAAATTGAAATTGTAAAATGATGCTGATGTTGTTTTGCAGTTTTGAACGAATCAGGGTGTTTGTTGCAGCCTAATATGGTGAAATCCTCTTAGCGCCATTTAATATAATATTATACAGGTGTTGTAGGCATCAATTCTGTATTTCTGCGAAATCAGCAGAATGTTTGCCGAGATACATGTTTATCTTAAGAGCGTGAGAAACAAAACTTGGCTTCAACGACCACTTTAGATTGAAGAGCTTGTATCTTTTTTGGAAACAGTACTATCCCAAAGTCTATGATTTTCCTCACAGAAGATACAGTTTGTTAGTTGCTTGATTGCAGCGGTTGGGTTTTGATTTGTGCTGCTCGTGTACTCTGAGTTTGAAGCCCTATTGAATTTTTGTTACTATTTGTTACTGAGTTTTTGTGATAAATTAGAAGTGATTGGAAACATTTTCATTGCATTGAGCCATCCAGCTTTTTCTTCAACAACTCCTTTTCCTCCGAGTGCTTTGATTATACCCGATGTTTTTATACTCTGCAGTTTTCCTTCAAATTTCTTACAATTTTAGTGTGAAAATTTCTTACAAATATTTTAAAAATAAGTATATCTATTAAAATTTTTGACCGTTTTGTTAGATAGTTTGAATATATTTATGAAAACGCGGGTAGGAACTGAAGGTATTATTGAACAAAATATTTTTCAGTGATACTTATTGCATTATTATTGTTGGTTGAGGTGGAGGACCAGGAATGTGCAGATGAATTGGTGTTTCCTTCAGTTGCAATTGTGTTTGAGTATTTGAGTAACAGTTCGAAAAATTCATATGAGTAATTGTCGTCAGTTTTCCCTGGAACTGCTGATGAAATGACTAACTTACTTTTAATTATTTTGCAGGACTTCAAATTTTAGCCCTTAGCTGCACTGTAATCTTCCTGTCTTTTAAATTTAAGGTTTTTCTCCGGAAAACATTCTTCGGGTACAATAAAAAAGAACCCGTTTGAACTGTTTTTGTTTATAACACCAGTTACCAGGGAATGCGCGCGGTTAACATCAGCACGCCAAAAATGTCGCTATATAAAAACATAGCTTGGCCGTCTAAATCAATATAATTCTATAACTGTCGTTCAATTGGAAGATCCATGGCGTTTCCGTACGGAGTCGAAGAGACTACTCAGTCTCATTTGCATATGAAAATCGTTGTCAGTGTTCCTTCTGTCACTTCATTGTATCTTTTTTTTTCTCCACTTGATTGCAAAATTATTGCTTTTCTTTCAAAACGCAGCTTAGCATCAATTTAATTGTTAGTTCTTCTCGCTTCATTTTCGCCATCAAGGGTATTTTTTGGACGGTGACACCACGGAAAAATAGTAGGATTTTGAATACTGTGATTAACCATCCTCAATTTGCCTCATTTTGTCCCTATAGCGTATTATATTGTTCGGCCCATGTTTTTATTTCATCGGTTGCAGCAGTTATGATAGCCAATCACGTCTCTTCTGAAAGCCATCGGCGCCTTTTATGAACTGCTCCGCTATTTTGATCAACTAATCGTTCCGTTCAAAATTAGGAGTGTTTCCCACATTACTGAGTGTCCCCCACTTCTTTCTGACTAACCAATCTATTTGATCACATCTGCCTTTATTTCATTACAATGCTCTATATCTTCAAGAATAACTTGTTGATCTATCCTGTTATTTGACCATGCATTATAAAGTTTTCTTCCTTAATTGTTCCGACCCCACTTGTGGGGTGAGGAACTATATACTCAAATGGGTTTTCTTTGTTCAGACAATTTTGGCCGATCGATATATTCATCGTAGAGAAATGTGAGTGGTATCACTAAAAAAGCTCGTGCAGCGTAGATTTCGGAATTTAAAAAGATTTTTTTTTTCAATTTCGTTTTTTTTCGAGGAGTTATCGAGGTTTAAAATTTTGTGTGAACACAGGACATTTCTCATGATTTTGTTCACTTTTTGGCTTAATTTTCGATCAAAATAATATTTTTTCTATAAGAATATGAAGTCAAGATTATATTTCCCGCTACTAAATACAACGTTTTTTCATTCCTAATAGACGAAAGGCGACAAAATTGCTAGTTTTGGTCTCTTGGGTAAGTTTACTATAAAAAAAATAAAACTCGAATTCTCTTTGAGAGCTGTTGTTTTAGAAAAATTTTTGCATTTTTGTTTTTAAAGACACTTATAGACTAGTCACATTCCATATCAAGATTCAATCAATGGCGAACCTCAGTTACAGTCAAATGAAGCCCAATGAACAAAAAACTCGTTTTCGAGGGATAGCACTTCTTTGCCTTTGGCTTCTACTCCTACTTTTCATAATTTTTAAAGAAATTTTGATATTCTTTTTGAGATTTTACTAAGTGTTGAAGTTTTATAGCATAGACTCGTTGACTGAAAATAAATTCGGCTCCCTAATGAGCATTAAGTGAACCTATCTAGTGCTTTGAGTTGACAGCTAATGGCTGTTAAGACATTAAAAGTAAATTTTCGAAATTTTTTTGAACATTAACCAATCTCCTATTTTTTTTGAACTGTATGTCATTTTCAGTCATTTTAAAGACCTGTTTTCCTTCTACTGCAACCAAAATTAATCTGGATAGCAATTTCGACTTCTAATTGTTGGTTTTTATGACTTCGATGCCACGAGTTTTCCATTTTTTTTTTAATTTTCGGATATTTCTCATTATTTTGATGCCTTTTGATAGGTTTTAACATTATCATAATACTCATAATTCTCGTTTGCTTAGGAAAAACGTTCAATGAATCATTGAGAAAATGTCCAGAGAAAGGTTTTTGGTTTAAATGGCTTCAACATTTTCTCCACGCATTTTTATATTGAATTTTTGCTTTTTGTCTGTATTTGTTCTTGTTCTCATAACCATAAGACTTATTGAGATGACTTTTTGATAACTTATGAATAACAAACATCATAGTCTTCCCATCGAGGCATAACTTAGCGTATTTTTTGATTTCCTTTGAAAGCTATGGATTTTAATGGAGTTGATTTTACGTGTTTTTCGTAAAAATTTCGTGGTTTTGATATACTTGTTCATATTTGTAGATTTTTTGAAGTTATTTTTAATTCAAAATAGAGTCCCATCGCCGTTAAAAAATAATTGAAGATAGAAGGTTTTTACTGAAACGTTTACTTTTTAATGGCTTCGACACTTTTCTCTCTCTTTTTTTACATTGCTGTTTTTGACTGTTTTTTATTCTTTTTGCAGTCGTAAAACGCTGAGAGGTCTAATAAGCTTCTAATTGGGGATTGAATGAATGGTGGTTCTCAATGCTGTCAGTTCAAAGCGAATAGTCCTAAAGTTTATGATAAGATTCGTTGTCAATATTTCTTCAAGTTTTCAGTTTTTGTTGTTCTTTTCGTTAACTTGTAACTTATTGTCGTCACTGAGAAGTCTCATTTAATTTCATGTGATTCAAAAATTAACGTGTCTTTTGATATCGTTTTGTAACTTGTGTTTCGTTTGGTGGACGATTTGCGTTTTCATAACATGTTTGTGGGTGGTCAATAATTTTGTTTCTTTTTCTGTTTTTTTTAGCATATTCGCGTAATAACAGATCCAATGATTTTCAAATAAGGACCGAGTGAACTTATTTAATCAGTCAGTATACTGTTAGCTGAATTATTATAGCTAATAATTGAAGTAAGAGAAACGGTATTCAGATAAAGCTAATGATTTTAAGTTTTTCAATATTTTGTGTTTTCGCAATTTATTTGTTTTTTTTTTAGTTTTTCTACAACTATTGTTTTTTTCTATGGCTTAGTCCAAACAAAGACAGGTCCTATTGGTTTTGTAATGAGTTTTTAGTGAATTTATCAGGGATTTTTGAGACGTAGAAGTTTTTGAGACGTATGAAGTTATGAAACGTTTTTATAAATGTTGGTTGATTTTTGAATTTTGCCTCATTATTTCTTTTTGTCGACGTGTTACCTAGTCCCATGAACAAAAAATCCTATCTGCTGTGTACTTAAGAAAAAGTAGATTTTTGTGGCTAAGGTTTTTCTATTCTTATTGCATTTTGACGTTGTTTCAAGTTGCTTTAAAATTTAGTTATTGACTTTTTAGCGTGAGATTTTTGTTTTTGCTGATTTTGTTTGTTTTTTTTTCTCGTGGTATTTTTAATGGCAGGTCTCGTGAGCGCTTTAATGAGGCATGGCATTATTTAATTCAATTAGTAGTTTGGGTTTGTAAAGAAATTTTCAACTCAAACATATATTTTTGATTATCTCTTCATTTGGTTGACAATTAAGTCAAAAATGTAGATGAGCTCGGGTAGGAACATCATGTGCGAACGCACTTTAACGAGCCTCCTTGTTATGGACAATACTATGACAATTACTATAGCAGTTGATTCACAATGCATTGGATTAAACGTAGTACTTTTTACAATCACAAAATTAGCAAACAGTGAAATGAATGCAAAAGAGGTATCAGAATCACAACGCTTGAAAAGCAAGAAAAGTTCGCCTCTAAAGAGTCCAACAAAAATATTCAACTGAAAATGAAAGCACAAGACGAACGGCAGAAAGATGCGAGCGATTAATCAAAACTGGCGCTCAAAGAAATCCTATCAATCAAGTCAGCAGAAGCGATGCCAAGCGAGCAACAGATGACTTAACGGAAACGGTACAGACACGATGCTAGATAGGCAGAAAAGTTCAAAACCTAAAGAGGCGCACATACCCCCAACATCGGGAGAACGCAACTTGTCACTCCTTTTGGCAAAAATAGCCTTTCCGCAGTTTCAGTGGCATCGTTTCCCCAGTTGGTACTACTGACAAGACAGATTGCATCAGTTGCGTAAATGCCATCTGAGAACAAAAGGTTTATAGGGGCCGGGGAAAAGTTGGCAGAATGGCTACACGGCACGTGGTTACCTTGCTCTGTTGGGACTGTTCTTGGGGATAAGCCCATAACAGCCCCTGAATTGTTTAAATTTATCGGGCAACAGTCTGCTTTCCCACGCTAAAAAAAAAGACTGTTACGATCTCCTTCGTTTTGAATAACGCAAAAAAAAACTTAAACTGGGATTTAAACCCGAACCTCCATGCTATTGGTTGGCAGCTGCTTGCATTAGATTACACTTGCTGCTTGACTTGCTTGAATTTTTAAACAAAGTAATAGTCAGTTTCATTCACACCCGCACATGAGCAGCTCCATAGGTCAAATAAAGCATTGACTGATCTGTGCATAAAAGAAAAGGCTGAAGCGAACAAACTGCAATACGCCACTTGGCTTTCAAAATAATGACATTCACGTCCGAAAAGAACACATTTCAATTAGCAAGTGAAATGATAGTGAATGATGCATCCACTTAATCATCAACGATTACACCACACAACAGTTTTGGTAGACATCCTATCATTCTCTTTTTTGCCCCCCCCCTGGCGGGAATCTATCTGAAAGTGTGCAATGTAGGAAGGGAAGGGGAAGTGTATCGCTGTTAAATCACGCGGACACTGAGTTAAAAAACATTTTCAGGTGGTCGTTGACTTCAAAACATTTTTGAGAACACAAAAAAAAAACAAAATTCTACTCGATCTGAGAGTCGTCATAAACATTTGAATGACCTTACAGCGCAAAATGTCAATTTTCTTTTGAATGCCGCTTTTGAGCATATAGTACATAGTATATTTGCCTTACTGAATTACTGTCAAGTGGCATGATTGTGAAAATGGAAACTTTAAACGAACGGGTACTGCTGTAGCTAAAAATTGCCAAATTGCTCGAAGGTTGTAACTTTTTTTGATCCAGTGTTGGCTTCATGGATCTTCAACTTATTGGGTAACCGTTTGTATGAGAATTAGCATTAATAAGTAATTCAAAACGAAGTCAATCGATTCTTTTAACTTCTAAGTCAATGAACGCAGAGATGTTTACGCACTAAAATTTAAAGTTCGCAATTCGAACATTTAATTTTTTGAAGCTTTAAAATTTGGTTTGTATGTGAATATTTGTTCTCCGACATCAAACTTGGTCAGTTATATTCTTCTTGCGTACCATTGTTTAAGAGCGCTAAAAAATTTTAAAACAAATTTCCAGTTTTCCGTTTCAAACTTTTACGCCCATCAAATATTTTCCAGGGGCAAAAGATGTAAGAGCGGCAGTGGAATGGGAAAATTTTTAAAGAAATCTCCCATTGCAGGCCCCACTCTTACATTGTTCACTCCTTAAAAAATGCAGTGTTGCCTCGTTGTGCCTGGCTTTTCCAAGACTGACAATCTTGAACCTGTAGCCTCTGTGCCTTCAGCTTGTTGACCTTAAACTCCACGGATGC
This sequence comes from Convolutriloba macropyga, assembly GCF_964194025.1. Lineage (NCBI taxonomy): Eukaryota > Metazoa > Xenacoelomorpha > Acoela > Convolutidae > Convolutriloba > Convolutriloba macropyga. The sequence continues at coordinate 53,958,030 of NC_134469.1, forward strand.
CTGTCCAATACTTGTCATTTCTTCTATTTGAACAATATTTGTTCAATATTTACATTCTTTTAACCCTTTCGATAAATTAACCCTCCCTACCCGTGCCCTTGCATTTTACCCCCTGGCAGAACTACTCTTGCAATGTTTTGCTCCCTCTTAACAAATTGCCCCCTCATTCTGGCGTAATTTTACTCTCTTTGGCAGCCCCAGCATTTCACGCCAGCTTGGCAGAATACTTCCTCAATCTAATATCTTTATACCGCTTTTGACTGCCCCACACTTGCATCATTTTACCTCCTGTGAAATATAGCCTATAAAACACCTTTCTAAGATAATGCAATGAGCGATCCTGGTATTTTTCGCTTCTGTTAAATTAACATTGATCATCATGATTTGATTTTTATGAATTTACTGTTATCCATCAGTGGAATTTTAAGTTCTCAAGAACTTACTCTGATCCATCATTTTATTTATCAGCTTTTATAGGTTTACATTGATTCATGGTGGAAACCGACGCAACCCAAATTCGGGTTGGACAGCCTAAAATCTTTTTTCGTAAAAGCTATCCGGTAACCAGAAACACCTACCATTAACTGCTAACTGCAATAAAACTCTAAATTCAATAACAAGCAAATTTTGGTCCAGAATGTTAGAAGAACCAAGCTAACTGTTTCAAATTCAGTCTGTAGATTTCGTCAAATCAAATCAGCATAGCCGGGCCGAGTTTTGGACCTTAAACCACCACTAATCAGCGGGGATTAGTGGGTAATGCGCATTCAACTTCCATTTATCGGGGAAAAAATGTGAGCGTAATGTTTAAAAATAACACAGTTTTTACACTCATTTCTCCACCCTTTTTACACTTTTTGCAAACGCCGAAATCAATCAATGATTGGTGCAATGGTTAACACTCAACGAGAAAATAATATCCTTGACAGAGGGAAGATGGGGGATCAAACTCTTCTACGCTTAAATGAGCGGAAAAATAAATGAATTTAGTATTTCTGCAGAAAAAATACAAATGCAACTTTGTTTGATTCTTTTTGCTCGCAAAACTCACTTATTTTGCGAGCAATAAGCTAATTTTCTGACACTTTAAAGATACTACAGGCCAATTTTCATGCAACAACCGACAATCGGGAAGATTTTTGAGAAACTGATCTATAATAGGTTGGTACATTTCCTCGATCGCTATCACATTCTGAGTGAAAAACAGTTCGGTTTTTGGTGCAAACGGAGCACAGTTGATGCCATTGCTACATTGGTGGAAACGACTCGTCAATCATGGACAAAGAGAACTAATGTTTCTTGCTGCACTTTTCTTGACCTAAAGAAGGCGTTCGACACTGTTGATCAGAAAATTTTATTACAAAATTTTTTTTGGTACGGTTTTCGTAAGGAAACATATAAGGTTAACGAATCGTTCCTGAAGAACCGAAAGCAATACATTCAAATTGGAACAAAGAAATCTTCACTGAAATTTGTAGAAACAGGTGTCCTCCAAGGGTCGATACCGGGTTCAATTCTCTTCCTTATTTACATAAATGACATCAAATCAATGCAGAAAGAAACAGATCTTATACTGTATGCTGATGACACAGCAATTCTAACAGGAAGTAGAAACATAGAATTACTGAACAATCGTCAGTTAGCACTAAAAGACACAAACGACTGGACAAAAGAACAAAAGCTAGTCCTCAATGCAAAGAAAGCAAAAAGGTGCTCTTTAATGGTCGATATAAGGTTCAGTTTGAAATGGAATTTTCTTTTGGAAATGAAACGATTGAGTCAGTAAAGCAGTACAAACAATTAAGTGTGATTATTGATTGTCAATTTGTTTCCCAATATCATTTATCCTCGATCGAAAAGCGCCTTGTCAAGTTTTCTTGCCTTTTCTACGGGATCAGAAAAGTCTTAACATCTCGCCAAATGATCCAAGTTTTTAGAACATACACCAAGCCATTTTTCCAATATGGAGTTCTCATCTATGGCTCAACTTCTAAAAATGTGCTAAAAAATCAGGAAAAACTTACAATACGGTTAATTAAAATTATTTTCTACAAACGGAGTTTCGAATTGCTGGGCTCATTGAGAGAATAATATAATCTGTTAGCGAACTTCACATATATGAACGTTTCAAAACTCTGAATAATATCCTTCGGGGTGAATGCAAAATTGCATCTTTGTCAAATTTGTTGAGTGGTCAGGATCTAGAAAACCTTTCAAGCAGTCGGTCTAAAAAGATCTCAACTAGTAAACGCTCATGCGTGAAAAATTGTTTGTATAAAAGGTTAAGAAGGTTATTAAACTTAGCTTTAATAATCGAACCAATGTTTGTAGACAAAGTGAAAAACCTTAAAGGAAACGAAATAAGTTAACTTGCACACAACTTTTTAGACAATTTCATTCTGGAAAATGAACAACTAACGGAAGCAATTTTTAGTTAATAAAAAATAAAACTACTGATTATGGTAATTGTTTTTATTTCTTTTTTGTTTTCAATTTATTAAAAACAATCAATTTGTTTTACCCTTAGTGAATAAGTATTGACAGTGAATTGTTTTCCGCCAGAGGCACTTGAAAACAGGTCAGTTAGACCTAATAGTGTGCTCTTGGTTGGTGCGATTGCTATTGATTTACCCGATAATGATTCTGTACCAACCATTTACCAACCAACAATTTATTATTATTATCATTTGCAAGATTTTGCAGAGAAAGTGCTAACCCTTGTGATTATTACGCATTAAGTTTCATAACTTAAGCTCAGCCCTGTCTTACCAATCTTGGCACCAATAGTTTTGTCACCGAAAAAAAATTAGAAGCGAACCAATGTTTGTTTGGCTGCAACTACGCTTGAATAAAATTATCTCAATTTATGCTTTCTTAAACTGAAACAGTAACTCAAATAGTTCTCTTTGTGAACATAACTCGCTAATAATTCTTCCCATTTTTTTGTAGTCTAAATTGTTTCGGATCAGTTAGCATTACGCCGCAAAATTTTAAAACTTCTCCTGAAAAAATTTTAACATCAGATGAGTTTTTTCACTCAGTAAGTGGCTTTTAAACCTTCAGTGTTTTGTAGCGATTATTACTGCCTTGACTCCTACCACACATACCCCAAGACCAAATTTGTAGAAGACTACCCTGGCGATGTAACAATAGAGGAAATTGGAAGGAGAGAGGCCGGAGATGCAAGGAGGAAGAGTCTGGACCCAGATGCATGTTCCGTCTGGTTCAACATCCTCATACAAGAGATGTGGACTAGCATCAACATGATTGACTTCTACAACCCTTGTCAGTACAAATTTCACTATCTGCCGAATTTTCTGCTCAAAAAAGTCATGCTCTGGTTGAGAGGTTATGCGAAGCCCTTAATTGTCCAATACTGAGTATGAGACAAACTTTGACTCGTCTTATTTGTCAGGGTCGACCATGGGGCGAAAGGTAATTATTGGGGCTGATCAGATCATTGAAGAAAACTGAAGATGATTGAAGAAAATTTAAGAAAAAAAGACGATGCAATTGTCAATAGACTTTTTAGGCCGATATTGTGGTCTCGACCAGGCAATTAAGCTGGGGAAACTACTCCCATTCGACTTTATTAGTCTTTTCATATGATTGCGCTCTCAACCCGGTTATCATAGGCAACCGAAACGGAAATGGCAAAAAAGAAAGATTATTATGAGAAACATTATTTTGCCTTTTTTGGGTCATTACTTTAGATAATGACAGTTGTATCGAAGTGCTCAATGTCACCAACGAATTCAGTTGAGTAAAACACATATGAATGGATCCAGAACAGGCCTCTGAATTAGTGTAATGAAATCGTGACCCATCGCAACTTCCAATTCAAACATTTTTAGTAGACTTGTTTTCTTAAGTAAAGCTGGGGATGGAAAATTATCAGAAAAAAACTAAAATTGTAAATTATTTCACCAAATTTTTAGATACTTTTGCTCTTCATGCAAAATATAGATATGCTATAATTTTTGGGAAAGAGTTCGCAAAACCACATTTTTGCTGGAAAGTATTCATCATATCAATAACATTGTAACTCACAATGGTTTAACTTGACAATAAAATAAATGAAGTTTTTCCCTGAACTTTTTTCTGAAGTATCCATGATTAATTTGATTTATAGCAACTTAGTATATTGATGAAACACTGATGCTCGCAAGTAAAGATCAAATTTTGCGACCCATGTACATATAAACCACCCTTCATCCGAGTATTATTTAAATTATCTCATATCAACTTTTCAATCCAATATAACTGTTAAACTTATATTTATTTGTGAAAATAAGTATAGCTAAGTTTCATTAAAATTCGATTCCGAAGTAGGTTTAAAACATAAAAAAAACCTTATAGCATAACTCAAAATTCAACTTCTTGTATTCATTAAAGAAAATTAGGCTTCTATGGGCTACTTTTTAACAAAACTGCACAATATTGAGACTTGGAAAAGGAAAGCCATTTGCAAGCACATATAAATTATATAAGCTGTTTGAACAAATGAGCTGAACCAGATGCTCGTCCTTAAATCAGTTTGGCGCACCAAAAAATTAAACATTCAATTCAAGCCACATAATAAAGAGCGGTTGGAAATCCATCTCAAACTTGTCCATCAAATGGAACGACTCATTTTCCAGTGCTTTATGTTAGTTTTATTAGGTCTATATATTTCAAACTCAAAATACAGACATGGTCCTGTTGTCTTCCCAAGAATAGGGAAGGGTAACGTCTTGTACCATTGAAGCTAAGGATTTGCGGCTTTTTATGTTTGTTTAGATGAAGCTTGTATTGACCTTGTCCCCGAGAGCTATTAGTAGTACTAATAGTTAAGCAAGGCAGGCCGGGGTAAAACGATGTACCTATGTATAAACGTTAGTTATAACCTAATTTCATCCAATTTCCAAAGAAGTAGCTAAAAAAGAGCGAGAACAATAGAGCTGTCATCTCATCTTAATTACCCCAGGGGAAATGCGGCCAGTTGTGATAATTGATTTTTGGCTCTAATGCATTTCTAGCTAATCTTATACAGAACCTTCACTGCAGAGCCTTCACTTCATTTGCGCATGGGTTTTCAATTAATGAAGTCTTGTTTTGAATAATTTTATTATTTAAGAAATTATCTACATGAACATCTTGAGAAAAATCATTTCTAAGTTTTTCATTTCTTTTTCAATTTTTCATCCTTTTACACCTTCTATAATGTTTGATTTATAAATAACTTCCCAGCAATAAACATGAACCATTTAGCTATTTAACGAATGAGCTTAGTCCAATAAACAAATTTTAGAGTTTTTTTTTAAAAAAGAATGCGCTGCTAAAGAATATTTTTTACCTCTTCGTCACCCAATTTTAATAAAAAGAACCCCCTGAAATTAACATCGGGTTAAGTTTAGACAACTACTACATCAAAAGAATCTAGTAAATCGCAATGTAATTCCCAATTCTTCAAAGCTTTGTTATTTTAAATTTTTTTTGAAACATTCAAATTACTCAGAATATAGCCCTAAGGTTAGATATCAAAGTGCTTTAAAAAGTTAAATAAATTAATCAGCACTGTTATTAATATAAAATTCTTTAAATTGTGGCTGATCGTTCTCATAGGTAAAAGGATTTGAAGGATTTGAAGGCTCATATGATTTGAAGGCTCCTTTTTGTCTATCAACGGGAACTTTCTTGTGTTGATCAAACAAAAACTGAGGTAAAACAATTATAAAGCAAGTTTTACTATTAAAAGTTCTAATTGAGGAGGGCAATATGTTCCATTTTTGAACGCTTTTCAAATTAAAGATTTGTTACTCCACTTCGTTTTCGTTTTTTTTTTCATAAAAATTTGATTTGTTCTCTTGTCCTGTCTAGCGTTATGGCGACTAGTAAACATTTTGAAATTTTCGGATGCTTTGCGGTGTCTTATATCTGTTTGTAGCTTCATTAGGCTAACTTTTTAGATAACCAATTCGCCTGGCAGGATACAATCTTTAATGAGAAGATCAACGGAGTGGTCAAATTTTTGTCGGAAATAACAAACTTTTATTCCGCAGTTTATTTGCCTGTTTATGCGGTTGGTTTTTTGCTTTAAGAGTTTGAAGGAATACTCCACTGAAAAAAAAGAAAAAAGATCAGAGAGTACAACTGACTTGAAAACTTCAATTCTTACTTTTAAAGGAATTTGATTACAAGATACAAAGAACGAATTGCATTAGCCATTTTGCTTAAAAATGAGTTCAGGTTATTTTCGAAGGTTAGGTTTCTATCAATTTCTACTCCCAGGTAACGACAATCATGTTTGATAACTTTGCCTTTAAATGAAAACTCTGGATCCGAATTAGCATGATTTGTAAAGAATAACATCTATGTTTTATCGGCGTTTAAAGTGAGTTTATTTTCTGTCAGATAGTTGTCTGTTTGTTCTAATATTTTTTCAGTTTTTTCCGGAATGTCTTCATTACATTCAAGTTTGCATATAATACTAGTGTCATCTAAAAATTGAGCAATATCTTTTTCCCTTTCCAGTTTTTCAGAAAAATCGTTGACATATAACAGAAAAAAAGGGGGTCCTAACACATTTCCTTGTGGAACACCATGAATAATAGTTATTTCATCTGAGAAGTCAATAACCAGTTTTACGCATTGCGTTCGGTTTGCGAGAAAATATTTGAGAAGTAAAATTGTTGATTGAGAGAGATATAAACTTTCAGCTTTCTTGAGATAGATTCAAGAAGAGATAGATAGAAATCAAGTGAAATTGAATTGAAAGCTTTTGCAAGATCTAAGAACACAGCACCTGTGTCGTTGTTATCCTCTATATTTCCTATTATTTTTTCAATAAGCATCAGTAGACAACTTTCTGGATTAGAAACCAAATTGTTTTTTTTCAAAAGTGCAAACTTTTCAATATATTCGACTAACTGATTAAGTAAAAGTCTCTCAAAAACTTTTGCGAAATTTGGTGTTACGGAAATTGGACAATAATTAGTTAAAACAGAAGCATCTCCTTTTTTGAAAATTGGTGTGATGTGTGCATCCTTAAGAAGTGCTCGAAAAGCTTTCTCTTGAATACAATCGTTAAATATCATCTGAAGATGTGTCCCAATTTTCATGTGTCCCTAAGCATTAATGTATCCCGGCCCTGGTGCTTTGTTGTTGTCTCGATTGTCTATAACTTTATAGATTTCCGTCAAAGTAAAAAATCTGAAATTAAACTCTCGAAATTTCCGCTCTTTTTTGACGTTCAATGGAACAATCTGCCCTCTGTGGATGCCTTTTTGCTGGAAACTCTGTTAAAAGCGTTGCATATTGATTTTTTGTCTTTCGTTTTTTTTTTACCATTTTCATCAATTTCAGTGATATTTGGACTGTTGTCTAATGATGTTTCTCAGCTACTAACTGGTTAATTTCTTATCACCCAAGGTTTACCTGAAGTAGTCTTTTTATTTTGGAAACTAGTTTCTACTCTGTTGGTGCGTTTTTCTCGAGTGATCTCAAAAAAATTCTGTTAGTTTCTGCAAACAATTCATCGCAAGTTCTTTGTTGATACACTGTTCTCCAATCTGCAAGAGCCAGATCTATTAATTTTTTCATCGACAAAACTCTTTGTATCTCGTCGAATAAAATAATTTTGTTTTTCTTTTTTAGTTAGATAAAAGTTAAAAATCACAAAGAATTAAAAATTTAAGAGTTACACTGCAATTTGCTAGAGGCTTTTGATAAACTTAACCCCGAGTTGTGCAAACTTAATCCGGTGTGTATTTGCAGGTGTTCCTTTTTAACATATAGTGACGACGAGGTAATAAATGTTCATTAGCAGTAGTTCTTTTTTTTTTAAAAAATCTGGAGTACGTTAATTAAAGTAACTAATCTGAATAATTGAGTAGCTAAATGGTTCACGTTACATGCTCAAAATTCATAAATCAAACATTATAATTCTACTAAATTAGCGCAACGTTAAAAATCAGTTTTCCTGAAACAATGACTAAAAATGGATTTAAATCCTGTTAATTTTCTGTCTATTTGAACTCTTTTGTGCCGTCCTGGGTAGAGCCGTCCCGGGTAGCGGATTTTTGCGTAAGAAATGCGCTGAATGCGCTGAAATTAAACTTTCCGTCTGTTATTTTTATTTAAATTTGCTCTTTGACGTCTCTTTTGTTACAAGAGTTGGAAGTATTAGTTATTCCATTTTCGAACCCTAGTTCTTATAATTGAAGATTCTATCGTTAATCCACCTTGACTAACATTTTGATGTTAAAAACATTTTTCATGAACAGTGAGGTTAATTGCTGAATATTTTCACTGTGATTTCCTTTTTAGTGGAATGTTGCAGTATGCACGTGCAGAAGTACATGACACACGGCTTGGAGTACAAAGGAATGAGTCCTGATGAGTTCATGAACAAACTGACGGATTACGACAACGAGGACAACAAACCACTCAACTTCATCTCGGTCAGCTCATTACTGTTTCAACTCATCTCATATAGAAATTCTTGTCGATAGTATTTGACATTGGTTGATATTTTGCAATAATTTTACGCATATAAATACGCGTCAATTTACTAGTAAAAATTTGTAGCAAGTGCGGTCATAGAATTATTTTATCAATCTGAGTAACAAACTCAACCCGGATTCAGTGACTTAATCTACTGCAGAGTGCTCAATATACATTTGCTATCTGTGAAAACAAATTTTTGATCATATATCCGCTTGCACAGTTCAGTAAAATCTAAAACATTTTATATAGTCAAATAGCAGAGCCCATTGGGATAAAAAAATATTTCCAAATAGGCTTGCTATTTCTAAATAGGCTTGCAGATCTTTACCGTGAGGCCATCATCTCAGCTGCCACAGAGCCACACTTGAGCCAAGAGCAAGGATGCAAAACTTTCAGCAGGTTGTGTGAAAAAGCCATAGGATGTGATGTCCTGATGTTTAGCCCGGCCAAAACAGTTATACATAACCAAACAGTTGAAAACCATCAATTAAAGCAGTTGTCTCGTAGTATGTTC
>NC_134469.1:53967230-54031999 GCF_964194025.1 Convolutriloba macropyga
AGGAGCGAGACGTCTAAACCCAACAGCTTCATATTGATGTGATATAATTTCAGATCATTAAGTACGTACTCAGTTTTTGCTCAGTTACATGAGGCTGATTAAATTTTTTTTAGTCTCCTATACCTTCTCCCAGATTAGTTTTCGTCTCCTAAGATGAGACATAATATAAATCTTTGAAGATGAGACATAATATAAATGTGTTCGTCATTAGTGCAGAGCATTGATTCAAATTATTGCGCGATAGTAATTGCGTGTTTTGCGTAGAACTTTTTACCTGATATTTCTCAATTCCGCAATAGTTTAAGCAGTCACACATTTAAAGCTTATAATAATGTCAAGTTCCGTCAAGAACAGAGAAACAACAATATCTATTTTATTTACATATAAAATTGACTTAAATTATGGAATCCTTCCTCGAGTAAGAACGCCAAAAGGTAGTTTTGCCTAGTCGAGCCGTGTCTTTAAGAAAAAAATCTTTTGTGTTCGTTTGATTATGAAATTAGTGAGTGTCACCAAATAACATTAAGTAAGATACAATTTTCAAATAATTGTCGTACTAATCTTAGTAGACCTTAACTGCTTAGTTTTGTCTTAGTAAACATTTAATTCTTTATATTAAAAAATTGAACAGTTCAAAATGATGTTTTTTTTTCATTGTAAGATTTTGCAAAGAAACTTAGGCTACATAGAGATTCAAAATTACGATCGGTATGTTTAATTCAGACAACCTCATTGCATGTTTTCTCAAGTTGATCAGTACCATTTTTTCAGCCGTCTTATACATCAAACCCCAAACGGTAAAAATTCGTTCGACGTATGTTCCGTACGCATACATATAATCTGTTTATCCTCGAAATCTAGCTCATGTCCTAAACAGAAAGAGTTTGTTTTTTTCCAACAAAAATGAAAATCAATTTGTAAGCAATAGCAAAACCTAGATTTCAACAGGCTTCAATTTTTTGTTCAAAATGCATAGGACTTGAATTTTTTGCTTTCAATAGGTTATTGGAAACGTGATTCAATATGTTTTGTTCATATTCAACGATAACGTATCTGAATCGAGCAGTTTTATTGTTTGGTTTGCAACCGTATTCTATTCAACTACCATCTGATTTACCGAGCTCAAAAGAGGTCGGATAATCAGCGTACAGAGTTATTGATACTCTTCAAGCTGCAGATGGAAGATCAATGACGCACAAAGAACATGAATGTCGTCCCAATTCTGCATCTCGTGTTGTGCCACATTGTTTTGCTGAAAAATTGACGCCACTAATTCGATTTCAATATTGTGCAACCGACTGGCCAGGTAAAACTTAAAGGAAGAGGCGAGTTATTTCTGAAAAAGAGCTATTTTTTGAAACTTTTAGAAACTTCAAGTATTTATGATATTACTCTTTAAACATTGTCATCAGAGACCTCTTTTTCTAAATAACGCAGTAACAGTAGACCTTTTCAAACGATTAAGGAATTTTGTTTTTTATTAAAAGCCCTAAAGTATCAGAGAAGCCCAAAAAACATACTTTGAAGCATAAAAACTCCAATATAATATCAATCGCTCGTAAATTTAGTGACCAACGATGAAAATCACCCCCCAATTTTTTTTTCATATTTGTCGAATAAAAAGAAGAGCAAACTTGACTAATTTCTGTTTTTGTGTTTCATTGTCAGTATATTGTTTTAATTTTTGGTTATTATGGTTAAGTTATGAAATTGTTCAATTTTTAGATTGGTCTTTGAAGCGGGCTCTTTTCTTGTCAGTTGATTGAATATCTTGCAAAATGGTTTTGGTAATAGTGTTGTTCGGTGCAGTGATACGATTTTGATAGTAAAGTTGTTTTTGATAGTATTGATTTTGGGGGTTCTGTTTTGATCTTGATATTATTATTTTGCCGCTAGTTCGTTGTCGTGCTGTCAGACATAATTTCTGCGTTCTCTTTGCTTTTTTAATTGGCTAGTTGTTAATTGTTCCGACCCACTTGTGGGGGGGAGGAACTATATACTCAAATGGGTTTTATGTGCAGTCAACTTTGGCCGATCGATATATTCGTCGTAGAGAAATGTGAGTGGTATCATTAAAAAGCTGTTCCAGCGTAGAATTCAAAATTAAAAAGATTTTTTTTTTAATTTCGTTTTTATTCGAAGAGTTATCGAGGATTGAAGTTTTGTGTGAACACGGGATATTTGGCATGAATTTGATCACTTTTAGTGTAATTTTTCTTAAAATATTTTCTCTAAAAAATAGTATTTCAAATTTACATTTCAGGCCACAAAATGGACCAATTGTGTGTTCCTAATAGACTGAAGGTGACGAAAAGACTAGTTCTGGTCTCATAGGGAAGTTCACTATCAAAAAAAGATCGATTTCTTTTTGAGAGCTCTTTTTTTTAGAAATACTTTCAGTTTTTTTAGTTTTTTTAAGTCACCTAGGGACTAGTCACCTTTCATATTGAAGTTCCGATAACGACAAACCTCATTTACAGTCAAATCAAGCCCAATGAATAAAGAAATTCATTCTCATCGAATTGCTCATGTTTTTTGGCTTCGACACTGAGTTTTTGTAATTTTAAATGAAAATTTGATTTTTTTAGTATTTACTAATTTTTTGGAGTCCTATGGCATGAAATCATTAACTAAAGGTGCAATATGTTCCGTAATGAGAAATAAATGAACATATCTAGTGCTTTGAGTGGACAGCTATTGGTTGTTAAGGCTTTAAAAATAGTTTTCCGAAATTTTTTATTGAACATTAACCGGTTTTATTTACTAACTATTGGATATATGACTTCAATGACTCAAGATCTCAATTTTTAAAAAAATTTGTTGTTATTTTTGCATTATTGGTTACTTTTGAATTCATATCAATTTATCCAAATATTGATAGCTCCCATCGGCTGAGAAAATACGTTCAGTGGATCACTCAAAAAGTTTTTAGAGAAAAGCTTATGATTTAAATGGTTTCGAATTTTTCTTCTCGCACTTTTCTACTTAATTTTTGGCTTTTGCCTGTTTTTGTTGTTGTTTTCATAGTCATAGGACTTATTCTGGTGTCTTATTGATTACCTATGAATGAAAAACGTCATTGTACTCACATTAGTTTACACTTGCGCGTATTTTTTGACTAAGGTTGAAAACTAGTGATTTTAATGGCTGTTAAGACTTTAAAAATAAATTTTTGAAAAATTTTTCTGAACATTATCCAATCTTAAACCTTTTTTCGCGAGCTTTTAGTCAGTCTCAGTAGTGACAGAAGGCCCTTTTTTTCTACTGCAACTAAAATTAACCTGCTTTGAGGTTTTATCTTCTAACTATTGGTTCTCTGACTTCAAAGAAATGATTTCAAAATTTTTTTTAAAGTTTTTTGGACACTTTCGTATTATTGGTTACTTTTGAACTATTATCACATTATCCAAATGTTGATAGATCCCATTGGTTTAAGAAAGACGTTCAGTGAATCACAGAAGAAGTTTTCAGAGAAAAGGTTATGTTTTAAATGGCTCCGACAGTTTCTTCTCGCATTTTCTTACTGATTTTTTGGTTTTTGCCTGTTTTTGTTGTTGTTTTCGAAGTCATAAGACTTATTATGACGCTTTATTGATTAACTATGCATAACAAACATTCCTTTCCTCCCATGGGGTCATGTCGGAGAGTATTTATTGATGTTCGTTGAAAGCGATTGAGTTTAATGGCTGTTAAGTCCTTAAAAATAGTTTTTCGGTATTTTTTTGAATCATTAACCAATCTTAAACTTTTTTCGTGAACTGTTAGTCAGTCTCAATACTGAGAAGATCTTTTTTCCACTGCATTCAAAATTAATCTGGTTCTCTGTTTTATCTTGTACCTAATAGTTATAAGACTTCATTGCCATGGGTTTTCATAATTTTTCAACTTTTGGATACTTTTTCTTATCTTTGGTTCCTTTTGAAATCTTATAACATTATCCTAATACTAATAAATCTTTTTGGTTTGGGGAAGACGTTCAGTGGATGATAAATAAAGTTTTCATAGTAGAGCTTATGATTTAATTTGCTTTGACTCTTTCTTCAGGCACTTTCCTACTGCATTTTTCGTTTTTGCTTGTATTTGTTGTTGTTTTCATAGTCAATGACGTGTTCCAATGATTTATTGATGAAATATGTGTGGCTATAAACCTTGTCGTCTCATCAATTTGGCGTGTTTACTGGCTTCTGTTGAAAGCTATTGAATTTTATGGCATTGATACTACGAGTTTTCTCAAAAATTTCGTGGTTCTAATGTATTTGTTTTTATTTGATAATTTTTTGAAGTTAAATTGTTAAAGAAGAAGTATCCTATTGTTGTTGAGAAATTTATTTGAAACTAGGAAAATTTTTGTTGAAAGTTCTTTTTTAATGTCGTCGACACTTTTCTCGCTGAATTTTTTTTTCTTGAATTTGCTGTTTTTTCGTGTTTTTTTTTTGTTTTGTAGGTAGCCGAAACATTGCTGACTGGTCGCATAAGCTTGTAAGTGAAGATTGAATGAATGATGTTACCCGAAGCACTCATTTTATATGGAACAGTTTTAAAATTTATGATGTACAATTTCAATTTCTTTCAACCTTTTCAGTTTTTGTTGTTCTTTTCGTCGTAACTTATTTTCATCATTTAGAGTTCCCATCCAATCTCTTGTATTTCAACAAATAACATATCTGCTTGTTTTCGAAGTCATAAGACTTATTATGACGCTTTATTGATTAACTATGCATAACAAATATTCCTTTCCTCCCATGGGGTCATGTCGGAGAGTATTTGTTGATGTTCGTTGAAAGCGATTGAGTTAAATGGCTGTTAAGTCCTTAAAAATAGTTTTTCGATATTTTTTTGAATCATTAACCAATCTTAAACTTTTTTCGTGAACTGTTAGTCAGTCTCAATACTGAGAGGACCTTTTTTCCACTGCATTCAAAATTAATCTGGTTCTCTGTTTTATCTTGTACTTAATAGTTATAAGACTTCATTGCCATGGGTTTTCATAATTTTTCAACTTTTGGATAATTTTTCTTATCTTTGGTTCCTTTTGAAATCTTATAACATTATCCTAATACCAATCAATCTTTTTTGTTTGGGGAAGACGTTCAGTGGATGATAGATAAAGTTTTCATAGTAGAGCTTATGATTTAATTTGCTTTGACTCTTTCTTCAGGCATTTTCCTACTGCATTTTTCGTTTTTGCTTGTATTTGTTGTTGTTTTCATAGTCAATGACGTGTTCTAATGATTTACTGATGAAATATGTGTGGCTATAAACCTTGTCGTCTCATCAGTTTGGCGTGTTTACTGGCTTCTGTTGAAAGCTATTGGATTTTATGGCATTGATACTACGAGTTTTCTCAAAAATTTCGTGGTTCTAATGTATTTGTTTTTATTTGATAATTTTTTGAAGTTAAATGGTTAAAGAAGAAGTATCCTATTGTTGTTGAGAAATTTATTTGAAACTAGGAAAATTTTTGTTGAAAGTTCTTTTTTAATGTCTTCGACACTTTTCTCGCTGAATTTTTTTTCTTGAATTTGCTGTTTTTTCCTGTTTTTTTTTGTTTTGTAGGTAGCCGCAACATTGCTGACTGGTCGCATAAGCTTGTAAGTGAAGATTGAATGAATGATGTTACCCGAAGCACTCAGTTTATATGGAACAGTTTTAAAATTTATGATATACAATTTCAATTTCTTTCAACCTTTTCAGTTTTTGTTGTTCTTTTCGTCGTAACTTATTTTCATCATTTAGAGTTCCCATCCAATCTCTTGTATTTCAACAAATAACATATCTGCTTGTTTTCGAAGTCATAAGACTTATTATGACGCTTTATTGATTAACTATGCATAACAAATATTCCTTTCCTCCCATGGGGTCATGTCGGAGAGTATTTGTTGATGTTCGTTGAAAGCGATTGAGTTAAATGGCTGTTAAGTCCTTAAAAATAGTTTTTCGATATTTTTTTGAATCATTAACCAATCTTAAACTTTTTTCGTGAACTGTTAGTCAGTCTCAATACTGAGAGGACCTTTTTTCCACTGCATTCAAAATTAATCTGGTTCTCTGTTTTATCTTGTACCTAATAGTTATAAGACTTCATTGCCATGGGTTTTCATAATTTTTCAACTTTTGGATAATTTTTCTTATCTTTGGTTCCTTTTGAAATCTTATAACATTATCCTAATACCAATCAATCTTTTTTGTTTGGGGAAGACGTTCAGTGGATGATAGATAAAGTTTTCATAGTAGAGCTTATGATTTAATTTGCTTTGACTCTTTCTTCAGGCATTTTCCTACTGCATTTTTCGTTTTTGCTTGTATTTGTTGTTGTTTTCATAGTCAATGACGTGTTCTAATGATTTACTGATGAAATATGTGTGGCTATAAACCTTGTCGTCTCATCAGTTTGGCGTGTTTACTGGCTTCTGTTGAAAGCTATTGGATTTTATGGCATTGATACTACGAGTTTTCTCAAAAATTTCGTGGTTCTAATGTATTTGTTTTTATTTGATAATTTTTTGAAGTTAAATGGTTAAAGAAGAAGTATCCTATTGTTGTTGAGAAATTTATTTGAAACTAGGAAAATTTTTGTTGAAAGTTCTTTTTTAATGTCTTCGACACTTTTCTCGCTGAATTTTTTTTCTTGAATTTGCTGTTTTTTCCTGTTTTTTTTTGTTTTGTAGGTAGCCGCAACATTGCTGACTGGTCGCATAAGCTTGTAAGTGAAGATTGAATGAATGATGTTACCCGAAGCACTCAGTTTATATGGAACAGTTTTAAAATTTATGATATACAATTTCAATTTCTTTCAACCTTTTCAGTTTTTGTTGTTCTTTTCGTCGTAACTTATTTTCATCATTTAGAGTTCCCATCCAATCTCTTGTATTTCAAAAAAAACATATCTGCTTATTTGAATTGTCTCTGACGTTTTGTTTGTTGCACAATGTGCCTTTTTATTAAACGTTGTTTGAGTGGTCAGTTTTGTGTTTCTTTTTCTCTTCTTTCAACACAATCGCGTAATAACAGATCCCAACGGTTTTCAAATGTCGCCCAGGTAACGTTAGTTAATATATCATTATAAATCCTTTAGCTGATGTACTTGAAATAACAATAGCATTAAAAGTACACATTATTCAGATAATAGCTAATGATTTTAATGGTATCAATAATTTGTGTTTTCGCAAATCGTTTGTAATTTTTTGAGTTTTTCTGCATCTTTAGTACGTTTCTAGGGCTTAGTCTAACCAAAGACGGTCTTTTTGGTTTTGTAATAACTATTTAGTAATTTCTCAAGGTTTATTTAGTTAAAAGCTAATGCTTTTTATGACTTTTGATATTTCTTGGTTTACAAAATATTGATTATTTTTTGAATTTCCACTCATTATTCGTTCTCTTTGTCGACTTGTTACCTAGTCTCATTAAGAAAATTTTCCATCTGCTGTATAGTTTAACAAAAGTAAATTTGTGTTATTAAGGTTTTATCTGATTGCATTATGACGTTGTTATTAGGTGCTTTTAAATTTAGTTATTGAGTTTTTGCCGTGAAATGCATGTTTTTGCTTTTTTTGTTTTGTTTTTTTTCTCGCAGTCTTTTTAATGGCGGACCTCGTTGGCGCTGTAATGAGGCATGGCATTAGGTAATTCAATTAGTGGTTAATTTGTGTAACGATTGTTTTCAACTCAAATATCTTTTTTTGTTATATCGTCATTTGGTTGACAATTAAGTAAAGAATGTTGATAAGCTCGGGTCGGAACATCATGTGCGAACGCACATTAACGAGCCTCCTTGTTTGATTATCAACCCAAATTTGTTTTTTTTATTTTGCTCAATTGCTCAGAACAAATTTATCAAAACACTATGAATTGTATGCAGAAATTCAGCAAAACATACATGAATATCATTTTGAAGATCATTTTCTTATTAATGATATGTAAATAATTTGACTGTTTTTTGTTCTTTCTAAAATGAAAAGTGTTCACTGAGGAAAATGTTCTTTTTTCTGATTTATTCAATTGCCATTACTGAATCTTTTTTTCAATTTTTTAAAACAAGCGGTCAGTACAGCTATTTAGGAAATTTGTTCCACTGTGGCTATTCCTGCTGTTAAAATTTCGCCGATAAGGAAAGCCTTTGCTCGACTGATTGTGCTCTTTAAGAGTCGCTTTCAAGTGAAGGTCCAAGGTTTCCTGTCAAACATAGAATGCCACGTAATTCTGCCTCGAATTCTGACCTATTGATGACTTACTACGCTCAAGGGTTTAGTATGTTGTATACACCTTTATACGGTTTACTTTTTTATAGGCGACTTACTTACCCGAAGTGTGTCTGAACATCATATTGGAGCTGGGTTTCGGCCCAGGAAATGTCCGCAGAGATCACACGAATGACGTAGAGGAGGGAGTGCCTTACGTCATCGCTGGCCAAGATCTGGGTCAAATCGGGATTCCTTTCATCGAATCAAAAACTTTTGATTATTACAATGTCACAACTGAGTTAACTTTTCACTGGTTCAAGCAAAACATCATGTGTGAAGATAATCCATGGATTTGTGGCAGAGATAGAGGTGACAAAAAGGGTAAAAAGTTTCAGAACGGAGGAAAACAGAAAGCTGGTTCGGGCAGCAAGAAGAATAGACGGAAGAATAAACAAACGAATAACGGTGCCAGCTCTTCTAAAGCTGAGTTGAGACGACATCAGCAGAGTTGACCACACAAAATTAGTTTTAATAGCACACGCAAGTGAAAAATTTCTGTTAAAAGCTGCTTAAAACTGTAACAAAATGCATTTATTTACTGGCATTTGAAGTAATTGAGCAAAAAGCGAATTCAGTTTTGAGTAATTTAAAATCTCAATCACTTCTGAGTTTCCTGTTATATCTTTTATAATTCCAATTTGAAACTTTGCGGTTGGAAATTCATGACGGGAGGTGACTTTTTTGTTAGGATGCCTGAGGACACCGATCGATATTTTGCGTAGAGAAGTAGTGTTTAAAAAGTGCTATTCAAACACCTAATTAACAAGGCGGCTCGGTAATGTGCGATCGCACATAAGGTTCCGACCCCGCTCATCCACAATTTTGGCATAATTGTCTACCAAATGAAGAACAGATGGAAAAACACAAAAAATTCAAGTAATTTTCAAAAAAACTGGTGTATGAACGAAAAGATAGCCTCCAAAGCAAATAGCTCAAGGGAGTAAAAAATGATGCATTAGGTTGATGATATATGCCGATATTGAAAACGCGAGCGAACACGAACGGCAAAATCAAACAACAACAACAAACATTAATTACATCAAAAAATTTATGTCCGTTTTAAAAAACAAAACTTAATAACAAAGTCAAAATAGCGTGAGATAAAACTGAAAATAATTAAAATATCCTGTAATTCACCAGAAAAAAATGTTTTTTCACCAGCTCATAATAAAGCTTGGCATCAATTAGACAAAAAAGAACAGAAACTTTAAAGTTAGAAAAATCGCTGAATTTTTATAAAAAAAATTTAACTTCAAAGGAATGAAAACCATTAGGAATCAATTAAAATATCCCATAGGTTTACAAATACCAAGGCCTCTATAGAATGGAATTCAGAGCACTTAGCATTCAATTTTTTATGCAGTTAAAAAAAGAACAACAAATAGACAACGAACTAAAAATCAATTAAAACTTGGCAGAAAATGCTTTGGAAGCCGTAAAGGCATACTTTGGCCCCCAAAATATGTTCGATTGCACTTTTGTCGAACACCGATAATGTATTGTGTGGCCGCTCATTAATGAAAATAAGCAACAATTAGACAAAAAAAATGAAAAAAAGCAAAATTTTGTAAAACTTGATTTTTTTTGAGAAAAAATTATTTCCAAAGACATAAAAACCATTAATTACAAAATGAAAAATTTAAATAGGTTCGTCCATTCTTCCAGAGCAAGCGCTTGAGACTTCCAATTATCCAGAATATGTCTTACGTCTACAAAAAGAACGTCAAATATGACAAAAATCAAAAGTTCATTCAATTTTTTTGTGAAATACCCGTGTGGAAACCAGGAAAGTCATAACTAATTCTCTTAAAAGATTAGATTTTGTGTCACCAATGCCTTTCGACACCTTCCCTTGAAATGTATTATGTGACCTCTCATAAATGAAACTAGGTTAAAATTAGACCAAAGAGAAAAAAAGCAAGATTATGTAAAACTTGTTTTCATCGAAAAAAATTTATTTCCAAAGATATGAAAGCCATTAATTACAAAATGAAAATATTGAAAAGGTTCGTTTATTCTTCCAAAGGAAGCCCTCGAGACCTGCAATTAACCAGGACAAGTCTTACGTCTACAAAAAACGTCAAATATGAAAAAAATCGAAAATTATGTACTTTTTTTTTGTGAAAATTCCGTGTCGAAGCCAGTAAAGTCATAACGAATTCTTTAAAAACATTAGATTTTGTGACACCAATCCCTTTTGACACCTTCCCTCGACAAAAACAATATCATCTTTAACCTTTAATTAACGAGACCAGGTAATAAAAAGACAATAAAAGGAACAAAATTGCGAAGTTGAAATTTTTTTTTCCTTTGTGAAAACAATTGTTTTCAAAGTCTTGAAAGCCATTATCTATCTTCTAATATCAGAACGTCGGCTCATCGACACTTCCAGGAAAAGCCAATCAAACCGGTCATTGTACAGGAAATTAACTACCACTAAAAAGACAAAGTAAAAACGACAGTTGAAGACAAAATTAAGAAATTCAATTAAACTCTTCGAGAAAGTACTGTCGAAGCGGTAAAGAACCACAATCTATACCTTTAAAGATTTAAATATTATCAACTGTGCCTTTTTTTGAACGCGAAAAGTGTGATATATGAACTGACATTAACGTGATATTTTGACAAAAATAGAAAATATGAAAAATCTATTGGGCAAAAACCTAAAAAATAAAAAAAAAATTGTGAAATCTAGTAGTATCAAAGCCAGAGCACCATAACTTAAGGCGTAAAACCGCAATAAATTTGAATTCATCAGAAAGAAGGAGCGCTCTTTGATTGCTGACACTAAGCTCAAGTTGACCAAATTAAGAGAAAAATGGAGGCAAAGCTCTATAAGCCATTTTTTATTTAAAAATCAAATACTTTAAAAGTCAAAACGACCATAAGTTTTCGAGCAATCAACTAAATAAATTAACTTTGAGCTAAAAAGGAAGTCAATAGGACCTATCACTAGTGAGCTTTGATTTGAAATGTTCTGTTATTTAATTAATATAAGTAAAATCGATTTTTTTTTAAAAAAAACCGACTGACGAGAATCCGAATTATTTTTAGATTTTAACGGTCCAAGATTCGTACAGAACTAGTCCTGCTAATGCTGATTGTCTATTAGGAATTTTTAATTTGTGGAATGTCATTGATATAGATATTTTGTTAGTTAAAAAATCAAAAATAAAAGCTGCGTTTTTGATAATCAACGAATAAAGTTAGGAAAAAACGGCAAAGTTTTATTTACAGAGCATTCTCAACGGAAATTGATGTGGAATTAGCCCCCTTTTTAGTCTACAAAGATTGTGTTAGTTGTGTTTGGGTGTGAACTTCCTGCAAATTTAATCAGAGTGAACTAAAGAAACTTATTTCGTACTGTTTTTGATGAAAAAGTCTGAATTTTGAAATATTTAGCCAGAATTTTTGACAAAAAATATATATAAAAAAATACCCACCGGTTTCTCTTTGTCCTTAAAATTAAAATTAACAAGACTTTCTTTAAAAATTTTAACAGATTTTGAACTTTTGAGCTAAATTGGCGAAATTTTAATCAAAAATTACGAAACATGTGAGTAAATTCACCGGAATTCAGTGTATTTTTGCAAAAGTTTAAACCTCGATAACTCCCTGTCAAAACGAAAATCAAAAAAATCTTTTTAATTCCATATTCTGCGCTGGACAAGCTTTCTAATGAAAATGATACCAGTCTCAACTCTCTACGATGAATGTATCGATCGGCCAAAATTGACTGAACAAAAAAAAAACCCATTTGAGTATATAGTTCCTCCCCCCCCCAAAAGTCCTTCAAAAACACCGTTTTTGAAGCCAACTTTAAAAAATAAAAATAAAGACGGAAACTGCCTACACGGCAGATTATACGACTTTATTTTTCTCTTAACATTGGCCTAAGAAACGCCACTTTTAATACTTTTTTTATTAGATAACTAAATAGCAGTCTCAACTCTCTGCTATTTCGAAAATCAAAAAAATCTTTTTAATTCCATATTCTGCGCTGGACAAGCTTTCTAATGAAAATGATACCAGTCTCAACTCTCTACGATGAATGTATCGATCGGCCAAAATTGACTGAACAAAAAAAAACCCATTTGAGTATATAGTTCCTCCCCCCCCCCAAAAGTCCTTCAAAAACACCGTTTTTGAAGCCAACTTTAAAAAATAAAAATAAAGACGGAAACTGCCTACACGGCAGATTATACGACTTTATTTTTCTCTTAACATTGGCCTAAGAAACGCCACTTTTAAAACTTTTTTTATTAGATAACTAAATAGCACTTTATATATACTACTACCACACAGTGATTAAAAAATTGTTACTTACAGGCACAATATCTCAGTTTCAACAATATTTCTCCATAACGTTAAAACGAAAGCAAATGATCCACTTACCGTATATCTCCATTTAACAAAACGCACAAAATTTGATGCAACTAACACATGTTCCATCTAAGCCAAGTAATGCATTTTTGATTGGAGGCACACTCAAATGGAAATATTCTAGAATATTCATTGTTCGACTATATTTTCAAACGCATAACTTATTTTAGAAATTTTAAATTCACTTAAAAAACGCATGTTTTTTAGTGTTGAAGCAAGTAAGAGATGGTTTTTTTGCGTTGAAGTATAGGACTAACGTATTAAGTTTAGGAAGCGGGTGCTGATTAAAAATATGATAAAAATATATGGTTTTTCTTTAATAAATCAAAGACTATTAAGTTTTTTTACTATAAGTCATATAGCAATAAAATTTACAATTCAAAAAAAACTTATCCAGAATGATTTATTAAGGTTTAAAATAATAACTATCAAAGATTTATTAACTATTAAAGTGGTGAAAATTGACCTAATTTTGTGAGTTTTGTTTTTAATAAATAAAAAAATGTTATTTGTTGAATATAGGTCTTGTGGTATTTTTACTGAATTATGTTTTTCTCTTTCTAATGATATAAATAACATTCAGTATTTATTGATACAGATATTTAATAAGAATTTATGTGATAAAAAACGAACTTTTATTATGGTTTTTCTCGATTATTTTCTTATATGCTAAATTTCTATTATAGATGATGTAGTACCAAAATATAGCATCTGTTTTTTTTCTTTCTTATGATACATAATGAAATCATAAAATAACAAATATCAAAGATTATTTATGTTAGTAGTGATGAAAAATCACTTAACATGATGGTTTTTCTCAATTATAAAATAAGACAAAATCTAAGCTAAAACTCAACTAAAAACACTACACTTATAGCATAAACAACCTGATAGTTCACTCAAAATTGGAGCAGCAGTTTTCACTGATTTGAATGCTTGAGATCTGTCTTTCCAACAGTTGAAAAATTCTGCGCCGAAAATTTCAATGTCTCGGAGAACTGACACTTTGTCAACTATACATTTCAAAACATTACTCTTTTCTTCCAACATACGCTTGGTGTCAAAGTCAAATTTTTCAAAATACTTTGGTTTCATTAGTAATCTATGCTGCCTTCTGTTGTCTGCTAAACTGTCGTATGTCTCGAAGAGTCATTGATAGGCAATTTTGGGTGTCATAGTTTTGTTTTGTGTCAAGTAGCTTTCTAGCTCGGTGAAGTGTCTGGAAAATAACTTCAGTAGGTCAACTTGCTTTATCTCTATCGTCTTGAGTTGACCACATGGCTTCAATCAACTATCTTCCATTGTCTACTGGGACTTTTGCTGGCCTCTGTTACTCGTTGTGCTTTGGTTCACCTAATCGAATTGAAGATTCGTTGCTGATCGTGTTGTTGTCCGTGTCCTATTGCTGTTGTCCTGGTCGGTGGACAAATGTTGCAGCTGCTCAAGAATCTCAGTGGAACCGAAATTTCCTAGCCTTGATCTCTAGTTTACGCTGGTAGTCTGGTTCTTCAGTAAATCCGATTGTCTAAGCTCGTGGAGACAATTAGTTGATCGGACGTTTAATTGATTGCTTTTTTTAACGAAGTTAAGACAATTTTTAGGGATAATCTATGTTCAAATTCCTTCCAAGTTTAGAAAGTTCCAGCCAAACAGTTTCTGGAATTTGGATTTTTCCGTGTTGGTTTGAAAACGGTTTCCAATGGTTCTAAAAACAGTATGGTTTCACTATACAAACGATTCAGCTAAATTAAATAATTAGTTAATGGTAATTGAGTAAGTGATTTAGTTGAATATTTACATATCAAAAGTCGAACTATCGCAATTTTTGTTTTTGTCGACATAAGCAAGGCTGATACATACGTAACTCTTTCCACCTCTATTGTATGACATTCGAGCATAAATAAACACCTCAGGAATCATAGAATAGACAATTTAGGTGGTTTGCCTATAAATAACGGAACATCAAAAAATACCAATTTTCAACTATGTAAGTGCTAATAATCACACTTGTTGATTTGATGCAATAACGTTCATCGAGTTAATGAATAGCTTAGAAATCACCATAATAATTTGCCTTAACATCGTTTTGCTCAAATTTCCCTTCCCAAAAACGGGGTGAGTACAATATTCCGTCCCAACTTGTAATAGTTTCGTTTTGACCATATTTGATTTTGAAAATTCTAAAATTTCTGTTTTGAAAACAATTTCTTCCAGTCTGATTGCTCTTGTTGCTGATTTGAAGTGGTGCTAACATCGCCGGCCCTGTTTTTGATCTCGGATACTGACGCCAATTTCACCAGTGGTCTGTTGAATTCACCGTGTGTCATTTTGAATCTGGCTGATCACACGACGCCATCGTCGACTTTGAAGACTTGGATGACTTGTTCCATTTTGTTTTTGAACATTTTTTTACTAAATAATCAACCATCCAAACAAGTTCCCCTTCTTCCAGTGTTCATAAATCTTCTATTGACCACTACGACTTTTGTTCCGTTGGGGACGATGTTCACGAGTCTGACTTTTCCAGACAATGTCGGCATATGCTTGAGCCGTTTTGAAGGATTTCCTCAGGTCATGGTACCGCTTGCTGAAAGGTACAAAAATTGGACTAGCTTTTTCTTGTCCTAGCAAGAAATGATTAGTTGTGAGTGCTTTGTGTGAGAATTTATTACACAAGACACATGGTGCTAAGTATCTCGTCAGTGAGACTTCTTTTGCCCAAGATTGAAATCATGACTTGCTTTCAGTTTTAAACCAGTCTTTCCCGGAACCCACCAATGTGTGCAGCTCCGGGAGTGTTGAATT
Source organism: Convolutriloba macropyga (assembly GCF_964194025.1). Taxonomy (NCBI): domain Eukaryota; kingdom Metazoa; phylum Xenacoelomorpha; order Acoela; family Convolutidae; genus Convolutriloba; species Convolutriloba macropyga. The sequence continues at coordinate 53,982,659 of NC_134469.1, forward strand.
TCCAAATAATCTTTTTCTGTGCGGAGTCATTTTTAATCTTAGCGTTGTCCCATTCGTCCGGGTAAGCGTTCGATTTATTGGCTGTTGCAACGAAGCTCGTGCCGCTTTCGTTGATTATGGCACTTGGGTAGCTGCGTTTTGCAATGAATTTTGTAACTGCAGCTAGACATGCCTCAGTGTCCACTGACTTAGTTCGATAGAAATTAATTGGATCTATACAGGTTTTGCCAAATAGAGAAATTTTCATTAATTTTTACATATCTTTCTAAGCGTCAATCATAGCTTCGGCTCGCTGTCTAGTGTTCTTTATCATATAGTCGTGTTAGATAAGATTAACTCTATGTATCTTAGTAAAGTTATTCCAATACTAACATAGAACTTCAAAATTCTAAATTGTAATCCATATCAGGTTTATCTTTTCGATCTAGCACCAGCTTCTCACTCATCAAGAACCTCTCCTACTTTTTATATATCTTAGTTCATCATCTTTTAGTTTTTTAATTTTTTTTCACCTGATATCATTGGATAATTTTTTGCTTCTCTCTTTAGCTTCATTAGTATACTCATTATCACAAACTAGTGTTAACATACTTAAAGTCTTTCTAAGATAATTTCATCATCGTTCCTATTTCGTATAGGTTACTAGCATCCAAATACCAGATTATCTTACCAGGATTATCAACTTGTATGATTGTTTAACCCTTTGAATCTAACTACTCTTGGTAGATCTTTGTCGTTAGTTTTCTTATTGTCACCAATAGTCTTAATATCACTATAACTTTTAGTAGTGCTCTTAATATCAACAAAAATGCCACTAAGTGAATTACTCTCGTACATCGAAATATATCTATCACACATAACATCACATATACCATCTTTTTACTATTATTAAAGTCCTTTATCATCTCTATACCTTTTAATGTCTCTAGTTTAACACCACTTGTCTTCAACCAGTAATCTTTATTATAACCAGGTAGACTAAAATAGTGTAATGAAGTAGGATCAAACTCTCGCATACTTATCCTAACAAAATCAATGAAACAATAACCCATTATTTTTACATCGTTCTTTAAATACTCTAGTTTTAACTCTGCTCCCGTCTTATGTCTATTCTCAATGTTAAACTCATCTACTTCTTGTTGTAATAGTAAATTTTTAGATTGTGTTGATTTAAAGTCTTCTTTTATCACATCATCTGTAGTTCTATTGTATTCACCTAATCCAAAGTACCTATTTGGGTATATTGTCTTAATTTTACTCCGATATGTTTTTGCCATGCTATCAAGACTCAGACTGGAGAAGTTATAACTATCTATGGAATTTAAACATACAACACTAAAAATCTTATCTTTACCATTAGCACTAGGTAAGGCTGACATCTTTTATCATTGTTTTTTTCAATTATCTCATTGAATATTAGATTGAAGTCATAACCACTTTCAATGTAATACGCCTGGTGTTATTTTTCGCTTTTTATTTTTTAAATTACATTCTACAAGCTGGTGCTCTTTATGTAAATGTTTCATGATAATAGTCATTAACTTTACCTGTACACTGTTTATTACATGAATGACATATATCAGTCCTATCATGATACAACTTAACTTCTTCTATGGATATTATTTCCTTCCTATTTTTGAAGCTATGTAGAGTTTCGATCCCTAATAAATCTTCAAAAAACTGCTTAAAATCATCTGGTCCAAAGTAGTCTTGGTAACATTCTTCGGGGAATTTGTCAGATCTCAGCTCAATTTTAAAACCTACAGCTATTGGTATATGTTCAGAAACTAAATGTTTCCTAATAGACTCCACATCAGCATAACAACATTCTATATCACCATCAATATAATTCTTTACTACTTATCTTTTAAGTTCAATTATGGAACCGGTTGCTGTCTTTTTAGGGCATACAACGTTTGCTTTTAGTATATGACTGCATACATGATTTCTGTAGTTACACAGAAGTAATCCAATGAGTACATCTAGAACTGAAACAAAATTTGCATCTCGTAGCGCCAGGTCTTTCTAATAATACCTCTAGAATTTTTCATCAAAGCACAGTGTCCATTCCAAACTAGTATCCTAACATCTCTTGTTTTCTTTTCATAATCAATGGTTTTTTTAGATCACTCTACCTTACTGCCACCTATGAATTTGTATTGTCATATATTAGTATTGTTTTTATTTTGTTTTCTAGTGATACAGTCATTTTCATTTTGATGTTGTGACCAGTCGTCTATTAACAAATCTGTGTATTTACATTCTTGAATTGCAATTTCTCAAGACTAATACATTGATGCAGCAATAGCTAGTCTTAAACAATTGACCCATAGGTCCTGATACTTTATAAAGCTTTAATCCAAATTGTTCGATCAAGTGGTAAATCTTTATGTGATCCTATATAAATGATTTTCTTTAGTTGTATATTATTTACTCCCAGAAACCCATAATTATAGCCAAAGTCTTTTTATGTCTCTTTTTGATAATCCAGCCATTGATCTATGTCTCTAGCAACATTCTCATACTCACTTAATATACCGTCACTCACTATGATATCACTTCTAGTGTTTTTTATAGTTTATTTTTCTTTCATATTTTTCATTCATCATTTTTATTCATCATTTTAGTATATTTTTCATCCATCATTTTCACATTCAACTGTAATGTTATATTTACAGTTTCTGGTACCATCGAATGGTAAACTGTTCTCTTTAACTTGAGTTAGTTTTCGACTGAATGATTAAAGTCTTGGATTAGATCATTGATAAACTTTTCTTCACTCACTTAAACATAGAATTGTTTACCATTTTGACTAGATTCTTTTAAGTAGGTTTCCTATCCAACTTTAACTCTATGTTGTGTATCCATAGGAGTTGTTAATGCCCTTACATTTTTCAATTCTTCATCACAATCCATACAATTATAAGTGCTAGTGTTAGTGTTAACGTAAATGTTAATGTTGATAACTGTGTCTTACTGTTTTGGTTCTTGTTGTTCTGCTTCCTCTTGTAAATAAAATTCTTCTTATTCTGTGTATTCTTTACTTTTAAAATGTTTATTTAGTTCATTTTATGACATTAATTCTATATTGTAAATACACACTCTATGTTCTTCTATCTTTGTTTTCATATAGAAAAGGTTATAAAATGAAAAAGCTGCTTTTTATCATACTTTAGAATGCTAAATCATGAATGCTAACAGTTTGTTTTTACCTGTGTACTGCGTGTATGCATACCTGTATGCTTTGGTATCATGCTTTTCAGCATTACTATGCTTAAATTTTCATGCTTGAGCATTGGTTCAATTAATTTTGTTCAATTAATTAAAAATTGGATTTTATCGACGTTAGCAAATTTTGAAATTTTTTTATGGAATATATTGGAGCAATATTAACAATAACTCCTAGGTCTAGAGATATGATTTTTGATATGAGTCCTTAACTGACTAACCGCAAAGCATTTTTTACAATAACAACACTAAATTTTTATGATTGACAATTTTAAGATGAGTATTATCAAACAAGTACACATCATTATCAACAGGACAATAATTACACCAAAGATAATAGGTAGTAGTAAGATAACGAGGAGTTGTAAAAGGATTATTTTTTGTAGTCTTGGGATTAGGATTGGTTTTAATAGGAATAGTTTTTGGACTAGGATTACTTCTAATATTATGATTGGTTGATAATAATCTGCAAAGCAACTAACCTGATGGATATAGTTGTAATAGAAACAGGACTGGTATTATAGGTTTAGTTATATTGGGATTAGGATTAATTGTAAAAACAGGAATAGGGTTACGATTGGAATTAAAACGATTAAGAGTAAGAGGATTAGTAGGAGCAGGGACGATTGGTTGTTCATGTGGTGACATCCAAGTTTGACCTTTCTTAATAATTCTTATTTTTGCGTATGATTTTTTCCGTTTTCCACTTGTTGTTATTGTTGTTGTAATTGTAATAACAGTTGTTGTTTCTGTTTGGTTGTTGTTCTTCTTGTTGTTGATGTTATTGATGTTGTATTTTTTGTTGTAGTTGTGCTAGTGTTTGTAGTTGTTATAGTGATTATTTTAACTGCAGTTGTACTTGTTGTTGTTTACAATTATTTTTAATAAATAAGCCACTGATTACTCTATAACCAGATTTATAAGTAGATATTTCATTTTTGTGTCTGGTATTTTATTGATTTACTTGTTGAAATTAGCCGGCAATATATAAATCACATTGGAAACATTCCCTTTTTGTGCGGTAAATTTAATTATTTTATCAACAAGTTTTCTTGTTTCAAGTAATTTGCTAAGTGTTGTAGTACGAGAAACAAAAATTCATTCGATGTGTCTATATTTTGTCTTCAACCTCTTGTTCACTATTATGATCTTTTCTTTAATTAAAAAACTTCTCACTGAAGTCCATTTTTTCACCTGATAAATCTATTAGTTTTCCCTTACCATTAACAATTAAGCGTAAAGTATTTCTGTATTTATAGTTTTCTCTTAATGTACCAGTGTTAATATCAACATCCCCCATCTGCAAAGAAATTTCACTAAAATTTGAAATAACTGATCTTTTTATTAATATACTTTCCTTTCTATGGCATCATGGACGAAGTCGCTTTGCTAATTGTTAAAAGAAATATAAAGGTAACATTAATATCATTGTTGATGTAAATAGCATAGTCAATTTTATTATCATTTTTACTAGATTTTGTACCATATCCTCTTTATGATTCATGTTTGCTCTATGTAACACAGAACTTGTAGTAGTAGCTACATAATTGTCAGCTTTTATTGCTTGACTAGGTGATTCACATTTTTAGGTTCCTATTAAATTACAAAAAAACAAGGATATATGACATAATTGAAAACATTTCTGTTTTTTTCTTCTTTGTAGCAAGAACATCATTTTTTACTTAAACGCATCTCATTGTTAAAAATTTATTAATATAGAACATATAGCTATCTTGACTAAAAAATTTTCATCAGTATCAGATATCCTTCCTAATTTTGGAGATAGTTTTAGATGATTTAAATCAACAACTGTCAACGAATTTTTTAAACTATAACCTGTTATAGCCAATTCAGGTACAGTAGAATCATGTACAAATTTCTATCTTCGTAAGGGGACAATGAAGTTTTTGTCTTTAATAAAAATATAATCATTTCTACTAGCAAAACAATTTAAGTCATGTTTGCAATTACAGGCACTTTCTATTTTCAAAGACTGCAGGACAAAAATTTGTTGTCATTTTACCTCTAGATAATTAATCTATTTGACATGCTTTGTGACACAATGTTATCATTTGTGTGCCACAACGTCTACCGGACGTATAATAAAGTCATATTTATTTCCTTCCCAATTTAACCATATCATCAAGTACTATTATACAGCTGCTAAAGTCTTCTATATATTCCTTAGTGAATTTTTTTTATCGCATATAGTATAACACTTCCGATGTTTTTCATCTTGACATTTTATTTCTACATCCTTTTTTATCATTACAGCAAGTTTTACTGATAATGTTAGTGTTGGTGGTAATGTTTGTGTTAGTGTTAGTGTTGGTGTTAGTGTTTATATCAGTTTGAATAATAGTATAATGTCACTGTTAGAGTTACTGATAATTTTACTGACAATGTTATCGTCAATATTGAAGTTACTGTCCTTGTCAAGGCTAATGTCAGTGTTACAATCAATGTTACTGTTACTGTCCTTGTTATTTTACTGTTATCGACAAAGTTGCCGCTTTGCTAACCATCTTTGTTACCGTCTTTGATAGTTCTATATGATTTTAGATATTGTTTACAAAATATGACTTACCTGAACCACTACGACAAAAAATAACTATATCTGTTGATTCCTTTTCTATTTTAGATTAAAAAAGCTACAGTTCATTGAATATTCCTTCAATACTTCAATTAATCTCTCAAGTTTCAGTGCTTCACAATATTAGATAATTGCCAAAAATTGCTAATAAAATAAATGCTATTGAAGTCTAACTCATTTTTTTACCTATAAAAGTGCTTTTATTAACATTTGAAAAGTTTCCTTTTGCCTTTGAAGTTAAGAATAAAGCTATGAGTAAATTTGATATAGAAACAATAAGTCATGATATAACATTAATACCAATTGAAATAGTAATGAGAGACGAATTGCCAGAAACATTGAACAAAATTAGTTTTAAAATTATTGTTTATCTTCATCCAACTGATGGTACTCATTGGTTGGTGCTAGTCTTTTCTATTCCGACTTTTTTAATGAACGAACACCTGAAAAATCAATTAGTTTTCCCTTACCATTAACAATTAAGCGTAAAGTATTTCTGTTTTTATAGTTTTCTCTTAATGTACCAGTGTTAAAATCAACATCCCCCATCTGCAAAGAAATTTCACTAAAAGTTGAAATAACTGATCTTTTTATTAATATACTTTCCTTTCTATGGCATCATGGACGAAGTCGCTTTGCTAATTGTTAAAAGAAATATAAAGGTAACATTAAAATCATTGTTGATGTAAATAGCATAGTCAATTTTATTATCATTTTTACTAGATTTTGTACCATATCCTCTTTATGATTCATGTTTGCTCTATGTAACACGGAACTTGTAGTAGTAGCTACATAACTGTCAGCTTTTATTGCTTGACTAGGTGATTCACATTTTTAGGTTCCTATTAAATTACAAAAAAAACAAGGATATATGACATAATTGAAAACATTTCTGTTTTTTCTTCTTTGTAGCAAGAACATCATTTTTTACTTAAACGCATCTCATTGGTAAAAATTTATTAATAGAGAACATATAGCTATCTTGACTAAAAAATTTTCATCAGTATCAGATATCCTTCCTAATTTTGGAGATAGTTTTAGATGATTTAAATCAACAACTGTCAACGAATTTTTTAAACTATAACCTGTTATAGCCAATTCAGGTACAGTAGAATCATGTACAAATTTCTATCTTCGTAAGGGGACAATGAAGTTTTTGTCTTTTGGATTATATTTAATAAAAATATAATCATTTCTACTAGCAAAACAATTTAAGTCATGTTTGCAATTACAGGCACTTTCTATTTTCAAAGACTGCAGGACAAAAATTTGTTGTCATTTTACCTCTAGATAATTAATCTATTTGACATGCTTTGTGACACAATGTTATCATTTGTGTGCCACAACGTCTACCGGACGTATAATAAAGTCATATTTATTTCCTTCCCAATTTAACTATATCATCAAGTACTATTATACAGCTGCTAAAGTCTTCTATATATTCCTTAGTGAATTTTTTTTATCGCATATAGTATAACACTTCCGATGTTTTTCATCTTCACATTTTATTTCTACATCCTTTTTTATCATTACAGCAAGTTTTACTGATAATGTTAGTGTTGGTGGTAATGTTTGTGTTAGTGTTAGTGTTGGTGTTAATGTTTATATCAGTTTGAATAATAGTATAATGTCACTGTTGTTTTCATTGTTACTGTTAGAGTTACTGATAATTTTACTGACAATGTTATCGTCAATATTGGAGTTACTATCCTTGTCAAGGCTAATGTCAGTGTTACAATCAATGTTACTGTTACTGTCCTTGTTATTTTTACTGTTATAGACAAAGTTGCAGCTTTGCTAACCATCTTTGTTACCGTCTTTGATAGTTCTATATGATTTTAGATATTGTTTATAAAATATGACTTGCCTGAACCACTACGACAAAAAATAACTATATCTGTTGATTCCTTTTCAATTTTAGATTAAAAAGCTACAGTTCATTGAATATTCCTTCAATACTTCAATTAATCTCTCAAGTTTCAGTGCTTCACAATATTAGATAATTGCCAAAAATTGCTAATAAATCAAATGCTACTGAAGTCTAACTCATTTTTTTACCTATAAAAGTGCTTTTATTAACATTTGAAGAGTTTCTTTTTGCCTTTGATGTTAAGAATAAAGCTATGAGTAAAATTGATATAGAAAGAATAAGTCATGATATAACATTAATACCAATTGAAATAGTAATGAGAGACGAATTGCCAGAAACATTGAACAAAATTAGTTTTAAAATTATTGTTTATCTTCATCCAACTGATGGTACTCATTGGTTGGTGCTAGTCTTTTCTATTCCGACATTTTTAATGAACGAACACAACAAGAGTTTCTAAACAATTTGGTTGATCTAGGATCAGATGAAAGGCTAGAGCAAGAAAATGAGTCTCATTGCGTTGCTTATTTTTTAAAAATGATCTATCTTTCTGATAAAGGTTTTCAAATACGGAGTGCATTTATTAGTTTGCTTAATCGAAGCTAGTGTATTGAGTCTTACAGACAATGTTATAGTTTGTGTTGTAAAAAAAGTGACAATGATATTGAAAATGATAATGATAGTAGTAGTCCTAATGACAGTAAAAATGCTAGTAATGAAGATAGTAATAGCGTTAATGATAAGAAAAATGATCATTTTGAAAGTAATAATGATAATGATAATTATAATGAAAATGATAATAAAAATGATAATGTATCCCAGTGAACGTGGTAAGAGTCATCTATTAAAGAATCTCCTTATAAATAAAAGATAGTTCGACGTACTATAGCTCTTTGGTCCTCCAGGCAATCAATATGAAGATTTTAATGACGTTAATCCGGGAACCTGCTTGGTATATGAAAGTGCTGACACTACGCTTATCAAAAACATAAAATACTTACAGCCACCAGATAAATAACTTAAAGATAAAAAGAAGGTAACAATAATTGATGATGTGAGAGCTAAGGAACCTGTTACTAATGAGTACTTCTGTAGAGGTGGACATAAAAATGCAATATAATCTTTCCTTACCAAAATCTTTTGCATTAGATAGACAAAGTGTTAGAAAGATTTGTAGTCTGTTTATATTATTCTGAACGAAGAGATGATTCTGTAATTCTCACTTTTAGAAATTTCATTCATGATCGTGAGATTACATATAAGATTTTTGCTGTTGTATGTAATCAAGTTTGGAGAGAACACATAAATTGCTATATATATTTCTTAAGATATAAACACCAATGGTAAGGTCGGAATTAATTTGAAGGAAAAGACTGATTTAGGTGATGAATCTTACTAACTAATTAACACACTCACTCATTTAGTTACCGTCACTACTAAGACTATTGATATTTTTAGTAAGTACTGAGGCATGACATATAACATAATTAACAACTGCAGCAAATTCGAATTTAAGTGGCGTTGGTTGATGATCTATGTGATCAATTTAATATCTTGTATCATACATATATATATATATATATATATATATATATATATATTACAATTATATTTAATTGTTCTATAAATTTTATATGGTTTTAGTTTTTCAGGTTAGCCGTTATGGTTTTTATTCAAACCTATGATCTACGTACAAACTTCTTTATATTTATTAACATCAGAACCTGAATTCATTCTATCCTCCGCATACAAATCACTACCAATCTTACCAGAACATTTTGTAGTATTCATTACAATTAAAGCACTTGCATCATGTACTTGTTTAATAACATCATCTTTCTCAAACCTACTAGTATAAATATAAAATTAGGTCTTTCTATACCAAGATTAAATAGAAAACTAGAAGCCTTAGGTAAATTTTTCTAGAAGGTCTTGTTTTCATAATAACTCTAGTCAAAATTTATTGTTAGATTCATTCCTTTTTGTACTATTATTCTATTGTCATTACATGATAATAAGTCATGATATAACACTAACACCAATTGAAATAGAAATGCGAGATGAATTACCAGAAACAATGAACAAAATTAGTTGTAATATTATTGTCAATCTTCATCCAACTGATGGTACTCATTGGTTGGTGCTAGTGTTTTCTATTTCGACACTTTTGATGAACAAGCACAACCAGAGTTTCTATCACAATCAGATGAAAAGCTAGAGCAAGAAAGTGAGACTCATTGCGTTGCTTATCGTTTACATATGATCTATCTTCCCGGTAAAGGTTTTTAAAGATGGAGCGCACTTAATATTTTGCGTAATTAGAGCGGCTGTATTGAGTCTTACGGACAGTGTTATTGTTGGTGTTCTAAAAAAATGACAATGATATTGAAAGTAATAATGATAGTAAAAGTCTTAATGACAGCAATAAAGATAGGAATGCGGATAGTAATAGCGTTAATGATTTTAAAAAATGATCATTTTGAAAGTAATAATGATTATGATAATTATATTGAAAATGATAATAATAATGATAATATATCATTCCGAAAAGCTTTAGATGTGTGAAATCTGGTCCCAGTGAACGTGGTACGAGTCATCTATTAAAGAATCTGCTTATACTTAAAAGTTAGTTCGACGTACTCTACCTCTTTGTTCCTCCTGGCGATCAATATGAAGATGTTAATAATATTAATCCGGGAACCTGCTTGGTATATGAAAGTGCTGACACTACGCTTATCAAAAATATAAAATACTTACAGCCACCAGATAAATAATTTAAAGATAAAAAGAAGGTAACCATAATTGATGATATAAGAGCTAAGGAACCTGTTACTAATGAGTACTTCTGTAGAGGTAGACATAAAAAATGAAATATAACCTTTCTTTACCAAAATCATTTTGTATTAGATAGACAAAGTGTTAGAAAGATTTGTAGTCTGTTTATATTATTCTGAACGAAAAGATGATTCTGTAATTCTCACTTATAGAAATTTCATTCATGTTCGTGAGATTACATATAAGAATTTTGCTGTTGTTTGTAATCAAGTTTGGAGAGAACAAATAAATTGCTATAGATATTTCTTAAGATATAAACACCAATGGTAAGCTCGGAATTAATTTGAAGGAAAAGACTGATTTAGGTGATGAATCTTACTAACTAGTTAACACACTCTCTCATTTAGTTACCGTCACTACTAAGACTATTGATAATTTTAGTATGTACTGAGGCATGACATATAACATAATTAACAACTTCAGCAAATTCGAATTTAAGTTGCGTTGGTTGACGACCTATGTGATCAATTTAATATCTTGTATCATATATATATATATATATATATATATATATATATAAATATATATATATATATATATATATATATATATATATATATATATTCATGTATTTATATATATATATATATATATATATATATATTATTACAATTATATTTAACTGTTCTAAAAATTTTATATGGTTTTCTTTTTTCAGGTTAGCCGTAATGGTTTTTATTCAAACCTATGATCTACTTTTAAACCTCTTTATATTTATTAACCTCAGAACCTGAATTCATTCTATCCTCCGCACACAAATCACTACCAATCTTACAAGAACATTTTGTAGTATTCATTACAATTAAAGCACTTGCATCATGTACTTGTTTAATAACATCATCTTTCTCAAACCTACTAGTATAAATATAAAATTAGGTCTTTCTATACCAAGATTAAATAGAAAACTAGAAGCCTTAGGTAAATTTTTCTAGAAGGTCTTGTTTTCATAATAACTCTAGTCAAAATTTATCGTTTGATTCCTTTTTTACTATTATTCTATTGTCATTACATGATAATAAGTCAAGATATAACACTAATACCAATTGAAATAGAAATGTGAGATGAATTACCAGAATCAATGAACAAAATTAGTTGTAATATTATTGTCAATCTTCATCCAACTGATGGTACTCATTGGTTGGTGCTAGTGTTTTCTATTTCGACACTTTTGATGAACAGGCACAACCAGAGTTTCTATCACAATCAGACGAAAGGCTAGAGCAAGAAAGTGAGACTCATTGCGTTGCTTATCGTTTACATATGATCTATCTTCCCGGTAAAGGTTTTTAAAGATGGAGCGCACTTAATTTTTTGCGTAATCAGAGCGGCTGTATTGAGTCTTACGGACAGTGTTATTGTTGGTGTTCTAAAAAAATGACAATGATATTGAAAGTAATAATGATAGTAAAAGTCTTAATGACAGCAATAAAGATAGGAATGCAGAAAACAATAGCGTTAATGATTTTAAAAAATGATCATTTTGAAAGTAATAATGATTATGATAATTATATTGAAAATGATAATAATAATGATAATATATCATTCCGAAAAACTTTAGATGTGTGAAATCTGGTCCCAGTGAACGTGGTACGAGTCATCTATTAAAGAATCTGCTTATACTTAAAAGTTAGTTCGACGTACTCTACCTCTTTGTTCCTCCTGGCGATCAATATGAAGATGTTAATAACATTAATCTGGGCACCTGCTCGATAGATAAAAGTGCTGACGATAATTTATTAAAGATATAAAATACTAACAGCCACCAGATAAATTACCTAGAGATGAAATGAAGGTAACAATAGTTGAAATTAGCAATAGTTGAAATAAGGTAACAATAGATAACAACAACATAAAAAATGCAATATAACATATCTTTACGAAAATCTTTTTGCATTAGATAGACAAAGTGTTAGAAAAATTTGTAGTCTGTCTATATTATTTTGAACGAAGAGATTATTCTGTAATTTTCACACATAGAAATTTCATTCATGATCGTGAGATTACTTATAAGAATTTTGCTGTTGTATGTAATCAAATTTGGAGAGAACAAATAAGTTTATACATAAATAGATTGCGATGACAGTGATCTACGTATTCAATCGTTTTACCACAAAATGTTTCAATTTTAATTGAACAATGCTAACATACTGTAAATAACCAATCTAATATTAGCATGCTTTGCAAATCTAGTTCTAGTATTATCCAACACATCAAACTCAATCTCTAATTAAGAGTCCTGTATGTCCAAATGATTTTCGTCTCTTTTTAGTATGGTATTAATAGTAATATTAATGGTAATCATGGTAGCTAGATTATTAGGTTTTAATTTTATTTTCTTATATTTGCTAATATCAATTTCATGGCTATAAGTTGTATCAAAATTGAGTCTCAATTTTATAGGATAAAATTTTTACATTGATTATAGCATTAGATGTTACTTTGTTTGTTATAATAAACAAGTAAGTTATATTATGTTAAAATAAAGAAAACTATTCTTATTCTATGCAAACTGCAATAAATACATGATGCCTTAACTAAAGCTTAAGATGAACATAAAATTAAATTTAGAATAGCAAGAACAATTGAAAGTTTTTTAATGAACCTCTGTTTAATACAAGAAAGTTAGGATTAATTAGACGATCTGTTTCTAAATCAGTGTTTGACACAGCTGAAAAGATTTACCATTTTATATTTTGCAGAATCTAGTGATAACAGCACTAGCACTAACGTTGGCAAAAACGGTAACAGTAATAATTTACCACCAGCATTGAATACTAAAATAATAACTGGATCTAATAATGAATCTGAAATAACAGACATCATAAAAAAAAGAATCATAGGGTAATATTATAATAGAAGCAGATAAGATTACAATTAAAAGCAAAACGCTTGTGATACAAGAGGTTTTTTGTTTGTGATGTATATATTTCGAAAGCAACAATATTAGCAATTCAAAAACAAGTATATCATTTTTGTTAATAAACAGCCATTAGTATTGTTGATATAATGGGTTTAGAGATGAACATGTTACACTAATTGATTTTAAAGTATTGTGTTAAATTTAACTTTACAACTAGCTTTGAAAAGAATTTTAGTTATTAGCTATGATACTGGTTTAAATTTGTTACTGTGTACCTGTTACTAATGTCATTTATTAATTAAAAGTTTATTGGCATTGATGATCTACCTCTTAATGTATTATAAATCATTATTTTTGTCATCATTTTTTCTAAGGGATCATCTATAAAATTTATTTTGCTTTTAGTTTTGGATACAAAACCAATTATTTCATCTAGATTAAAATTGTATCTTTTTTAGTTAATAAAATATAACTGTTATGATAAGCATGGTTAACAAAATCATCTACCTCAACATATATTTTTTTACAAAAAGTCATCTTTCTAATTTTAGTTCTTGTAGATGATTTTTCTTACGACTCATTACTATTTAATCATGAATATTGTTTCATTATAAAATAGTTGTAGTATTAGTAGTCATTTTAGTGGTTAAGGAAAGGGTTTTTGTTTTACTATTTGTTATTGCTAAAAGAGTGTTTTTAATGTTAAGATTAGAGTAGTGTATATAAACTGCTATCAAGTTATCTAATAAAAAAAGTTTCAGAAGTGCTTTTTATGTCATTTTTAAGAAAAAATAACGGCAGTAAACCTGCCTCGTAAGCAGTTTCCGTCTTTATTTTTATTTTTTAAAATTGACTTCAAAACGGTGTTTTTAAGAAACCGTTTTATTAGGTGTCTGGATAGCACTTTATATTTACTACTTAGAGAAATAAAACCGGTATCAGAGAAAAACTGTTCAAAAACTTTTCAATTGCTCGATTTTTAAGGTGTTTTTTATTCACTTTTGTGTTGACATCATTATATTGCCTCAAATTGACGTAGTTTAAATGATTTTGTTTTGTGTATAAGTATTTGTGAGTCGTTTGTGTTGAATAGCTGAAATAAAGTGATGGAGCTTTTATAAGACATCCCTTGGTTTTGTAAGTCTGGATGCCTGGTAATCTGTTTCTTACAGTTTGTTTTCAGGTGCAAATACGATTTGTCAGGTGCATATGTTACCTTAAAACGGATATGTGTAAAATCGACATTCTAAAAAAAATTCAGAGCGACAAATTTTCTGTTCATTTACCGGACCTAGACAAAATTTTGACCTGGAAAAGTATTTTAGGCAATTTGTCAAACAGGTTACCGTTGTAAGCAGCTCTTCGGCTATCTTGTTTTTACTTAGGTTCTTAGCTTAGTTTTGCAACTACCTTTGTTATGTAACCCAGTTTAGTAGTATTACAAAGCTGTGACGCTCGAAGAACTAGATTGCATACATGCTGGACAATTCGCTTTGAATTGATTTGCGCATTACGCATTCAGCCCTCATATGAATCGATGCATCATAGTGCGAGTACAGGAGATCAATCCTTGTACCGCTATTGCTAACAACTTAAAACTAGCCAATCCTATTTAGCAATTTGAACAACATACGAAATGTGTTGATCTAATATTCATCAAACTCAAATAGATTTTGACGGATTTTTTATAATGAAAGAAAAAATATTTTTGCAGCCAAGATAAATTTTCAGGTTAGAATGCAATGGGGGTATTGGAGCATTAAAAATCCAGCTGTCGGAAAAACTTTTTAGGTTTTTTTCGGCTTAAACTTCAAATGTCTCCCAGCATTATTTCTAACACCAGCTGTACAAATGTTAATTGTTATTGCAAAAATTTTTAGCCAAATACTATCCATTGTGGGAACTGTACTAATCAGCCAAGTACTGTTTGATTTCGGTGCTACGACAGAATAAATTGGCAACAAAGGTTGGGACAATTGATCAAAAAAGGTAGTGTTCTGTTTGCATATTGGTCAATCGGATTTAAGCACTCAATTATAATATATACCTTCTAATAAATGTCAGTCGTTATAGATTGCTTAGATGTGATAGTCTTATATCAAACCAATACTAGAAATCAGAGCCATACAAGCGCAGAGCTAACGAAAAAAATCCGAATCAGGGCCGAATGCTTAAGTTTGATTGGCCAACCAATCTAATTGGTTTGAATTAAATACAACAAATGTAAGAAATGGCGAAGTAATCAGTCGTTAACTTTTGATTTTTTTTGGGTATGTTATGACATTGCGGTCTCGTTGGACTCTTCACACTCTCTTCAAACACCTTGACAAATAGGGGCCACTGATTCTCCTCTGTTATGCAATTATGTAATTAATTTTTTCGAAAAAATGCTTTTAAAATAATCAGAGTAAAACGGACCAATCAGATCATTCAGATTTTATTTTTCCTGACCCCCCCCCCCCCCCCCACCTCGGACCGCTAAAGGGTGGCCATGGGTCACGAAGCATGGGCATATCCGGTTAATCTCAAGTATACTACCAAATAACGCCGCTTATTTTCTGCCAATTGGAATAAAAATGTTGAAGAAAACGTGCTTAGGTCTTTCGCTGATAGCTATACTAAAACGCTTCTAGGTTGCTTAAAAAAGTGTACGAGCATTAGAAATCATGCAAAATATCATTTCAGAGCAATGCTATAGAATTTGTTCAGATGATTTTTGTGAGTAGTCGACACAGTTTGAGACTTGATATTGACATAGTGATATGGACATTGGTGCTCTTTGAAATGATCGGGATCTTTTCCGTTTGTACCCCCACCCCATACGGTATACCCCCCCCCCCCCCCGTTCCTGAGCACGTGTCATTACATAGTTAATCATTATGTCGCGCGCGTCTGGGGGCGCGAATAATATGCATCCACTAATATGGACGGGGGCACAAACCGAAAAGATGCAATGATCCAGATAAAACTAAAATATCAACTGTTGAAAATCACATCCACTGTTTTTTTAAAAACATGAATGAGTCTAATCAGAAATTAATTGCTCTAAAAATCGTGGTCGTACTTTGAACTTTTACTAAATGAACAATGTGACTAATTTTATTAAGTTCATGTGACTTTGTTTGTATCATCTAAGCTGCTCGTAAATAAAGCCAATGTGTAAAACCAGTTTTTGATCATTTAATTCGATGATAGCTCAGGCGGCAGTTTCATCTACAATATAGTAAAAATTAGCAAAAACATTTACCAAAGATGAAAAATACAGTTGAAAAATATGAAAACTTTTGCTTGTTATTAGACAAATGCTGACCTGACTCCACTGTCACTAATATTTTTCGGTCCAGTAGTCATCAAATTGTTTTCACACTTGACTTATTTCATCTAAGACTTGTACTTTTTATGAGATCATTCATCAACTATTATCAACTACTTTCTAAATGCAGATTATGATCAGTGTGGCATAAAATTGATGATCAAAGCCCCGAGGCTGCCAATTTTGGAAATTTCAAGCGTGCGGTCAAAATTATTAAACTCTGATTATGTTCAAACCTGTTCAAAAGGAAAAAAAAATACAAGCAACTTTGATCATTTATTCAGATGGCAGATGAACGTTAATGACAATTACAGTGAATTCAATTTTGAAACAAGTAAAATGTTAGTGGAAAAGAACAATCGTTTAAAAAATTATGTAACGGAGATAAGGGAAAAACATTGTGATACACCAGATGTTGAGCCAAGATTTATTTTCTTGAAATGCAAATGCCTAATCAAAGTAAATCAAAAAAGGTTCATATGGATGAAATTTCTTTTATATAAACAGACTTTTGATAATAAATTGTTGAAGGATTTCGAATTCGTCGTACTCCGGAGTTCGGTTTAGTACTACTCCGGAGTTCGTGATATCAAAAAGTTGATCGAGCCTATATTTTTTATATAGCTTCTGATTAAGTTTCTGGCTGAACTTGCTTGCTAATCGTAAAACAATACGGTTGACAGCACTAAAGTCCGTAACTGATCCGCAGTTATATAATGAAGAAAATGAGCAAAGCTAAAGCAAAATTTGAAAAAAAAGAAAAGTTATAATTGCTCCACTTAGTGAGAATAAGATGAAATACGAGACAATAAACTTGCCAGGCAATTGCTTCTGAACAGATTAATATGAACTAAATGAAATTATAGATATATATTACTGCTTTGCAAAATTTCATCAACTGAAATTAGTTTTGATTGGACCTTGTATTTTATTAGATAGAATATGCAAGAGAAATTTGATAATTAGTCAACCATTATTAATTACACTATGTATATGTACTGGATATTATATCTAGTAACAAGGATGCTAGTTAATGCGCGTTCGCACCTGATATTCCGACCCGAGCTCATCTACATTTTTGATTTAATTGTCAACCTAATGATGAGATAATTAAAAATGGATGTTTAAGTTTTAAAAAATTGTTACAAAACCAAACTACTAATTGAATTGCATAATATCATGCCTCATTACAAGATCTATTGCATAATACCATGCCCCATTACAAAATCTATTGCATAATACCATGCCTCACTACAATAATACCATGCGCTCACAAGATCTGTCAATAGAAAGACTGCGAGAAAAAAAATAAATACCAAAATAAGCAAACTCAAAAACTTTTCAGCGAATGTGCTAATAGAAGAGAAAATGAAGAACACAGATATTGACCATTTACAAAATTTTATGTTCAACAAAAGAAAACAAGAGTAACGACATGTCAACAATGAAAAATAGCTTTTGAATTACAAGAAATTGGATGGAAACTGTCAATCATGAGAACAAATTACAAGATGACGAAAAGAGCAAAAACTGAAACTCATAAAAAATCTTTGAAAACAAACAATATTGTAAACTTTCATACTATTCGCTATAAACTGAGAGCATTGAGCAACATCATTCAATCAATCCCCAATTAGAAACCTATGAGACCAGTCAGCATTGTACGACTACATGAAGAATTAAGAAAGGCAAAAACAGAAACTCAAAAAAATTGGAGCGAGAAAAATTCAAAACAATAAACCAATTTTTGGTGAAGTTTTTTTAATATCATTAAATATTATAGCAGCAATTGGGTTCTTCTATTTTCAACAATATGACTACAAAAATTCAACAAGTATGAAAATATATAACAAAAACTACGAAATTTTTGAGAAAACCCGTTATATCAACAACGTTAAATTCAATAGCTTTCAAAGGAAGACAAAAAATACGCTTAGTTATGCCTCAATGAGAAGGCAAAGAGGTTTGTGAAACATAAGTCATCAAATGAACATCAAAATAAGTCTTATTATGAAAAAACACAAATACACGCAAAAACCAAAGATTCAGAAGAGAAGTCTGAGAAGAGAGTGTCCAAGCCATTTAAACCATATGCTTTTCTCTGAAAAAACGTTTTCCATTAGCCAATGGGAACTATCAATATTAGGATAATGTGATAGAGTTTCAAATAGAACCAAAATTACGAAAAAAATCCAAGATTTAAAAAAATATATGATAACTCGTGGCATCGAAGTTATAAAACGAAAATAAATTTAAGATTGGTTTATGTCCGAAAAAACTTTCTGGAAAATTCTTTTAAAGTCTTAACAGACATTTAACTCATGAGCTTTCAACAGAAGTAAAAAAGTGCGCTACCTTATACCTCGATGAGAAGACATGGATGTTTTTCCTCATTATGTTACCGTCAAGATATCACAATAGGTCTGATGATGATGAAAATAACGAGAAACACAGGCAAAAACCGAAAAAAATGCAGCAGAAATTTGAGAAGAGAGTTTCAAAGCCAGTTAAATCATAATTTTTTCTCTGAAAACTTTATCCATGATCTATGGGACGTTTTTTAAGCCAATGGAAAATGCCAATTTGAGGATAATGAGTAAAGTTTCAAAAGAAAACAAAATTACAAAAAATCCACAATTTTTTTGACAACGCGAAAACTCGTGTATTCGAAGTCATAAAACAAATGGTTAGCAGGTAAAACCGCTGACCCGAATACATTTGGTTGCAGTAAAACAAAAAAGAAGGGGGTTTGGTCAACACTGAGAATGAATTACTGTTCATGAAAAATAGTTTAATATCGGTTAATTCTCCAAATGAATTTTGAAATTTTTTTTCTAAAGTCTTGACAGCCCTTAGCTGTCCTATCAAAGCGCAATATATGTTTATTTAAAGCACATTAGAAAACCGATTGCACTCTTAGTTGGCAAATCTATACCAAATTTAGTGAAATCTCAAAAGAAAATCAAATGTTCGTTCAAAAATTCAACAACTCAAAGTCGAAGATGAAAAAATCATGAGCGATTACTTGAAAACATATTTTTTGTTCGTTGAGTATCATTTGACTGTAAAAGGGGTTTGTAATTAACGGAACCTTGATATGAAAATGAGTAGTCTTTAGGTGACCAAAAAAAGAAAAATGATAGGAAACATTTTCTTAAAAATTAGCTCTCGCTTTAAATTCGAGTTTTCGTTATAGTAAACTTCCTCACGAGACTAGAACTAGCCTCTTTATCGGTCTACTGGTAATACCTTCTGTAGCATGAAATGTAAAATTGTTTCCTTCTGTAGCATGAAATGTAATTTTGAAATATTATTTTTATACTAAAGCCTTAATTTGAACAAAAATTATGTTGAACAACATACAATATCATGCTAGAACTGTACAAGATATCGCATTTTCACACGAAACTTGAAATCGTGATAACTCCCCGAAAAATACGAAATTCAAAAAAAATTTAAATTTCGAATTCTGCGCTGGACGAGCATTTTAATGATACCACTTAAATTTCCCTACGATGAATATATCGGTCGTCCAAAATTGTCGGAACAAAAAAACCCATTGAGTATAAAGTTCCACCCACCACAAGTGGTGTCGGAACAATAAACATTAATTGCACTCTGAAAAACTTCAACTAAATTGATTATAAATTGCAAGTAAATTTACCTAGAAATTGCAAGTAAAATATTCTTTATTGCAACTCAACTAGAATCTCCGTGCAAACGCATTGCAGTACGATAGATATTGCTGCAATTTCTTCTCGATAGATATTACTGCAATTTTCTTAAATTTTCCAATTATACCCTTTAAAAGTTTTACATCCAAAAAAAATTTTCTACGGAAATTTAACTGCAAAACAAATGCGTATATTCAAGGTAAAATTAAAGAGAATTTAATTTTTTGCAGGCAATACTCTAGATGAGTTTAGATGCAATCTACCTAAAATTTGCAAGTAAAAGCGGCTAGAATAAACTTTACCTGCATAAAAAAATTCTATGTAAATTTATACGCAAAAACAAGCAAATTGAGGCAAGTTACCCTGATATTTTTTGCATATAAATTTTTAGGCCTTTTTTAACTGCAAATTCTAGGTAGATTGCATTAATATTTGTCCCGAATTTTACCTGAAAAAGTGAAATTCGAGGTTAACTGCAGTTTGCGCGTGTTTCTTGCAGGTGAATTCCAATAGAAAATTTTTGCGGGTAAAGTTTTATGCGGGTATAATAGCAATATCTAGGTTCCTTGTAGATAACGTTAACTAGAATTGCAAGCAGAGTAATGTGTTTGCGGGTAGATTATAGTGATTTGCATTAAAGAGAAATTTACAGGCAAAATCCAGGTACAAATACCTGTAAATTGTAATCAAATTACCTGCGTTTTTTAGAGTGTATTTATTGCTCTTTATTTTGTTACCTTCTGATTTACATGTTTTACATGAGTTGCATTTCTTACGACTCAGTTGTTATTTAGACATATGACAATTTTTGACGATCGCAATAATAATTTTTTAAAAAAACTGCAGGTGAATATACCGAAGAAAATATCCGTTTTGTTTTCACAATTTTCTACTTCATTTTCCCAGCCCTTATTTACTGAAAAGTCAGTTTGAGCCATGAAAACAAAACGAAAAGTGGAGAGAAACATGCCCAAAAACTCTTCAATGATAGCAAAAAAGTCTATAACTGATAGGGTAAAATATTTTCTGCTAAAATTTTTTAGTTTTCTGCTCGGACTTACTTTGTATCAATCTGATCCTCCTTTGAGGAAATTTATCTAAATTTCAATTAGAGTTTTTCAATGTTATTTTCACGTCAAAATCAACATAACTATTTTAATTTTGTTATTTGAGTTTGCAGGTGAATTGTAGGTAAACTATTTTAAGTAATTTTCAGGTATCACTTTTAGGAGGTAATTTTGCAGGTAATCTTATCCGCAGTTTTTCTTAACTGCAAACGTTGCAGGTAAATAAATGTAGATATTTTCTTAGAGTGTACTGAGTTTAAGTGAGTTCAAAAACAGTCTATAACAACTGTTTTGTACTTGATTTTGGTGTTCCAAGTAGTATTTGATGAGTTGATGGCATCATCATTCCGTTGATAGTGTTAGTTGGCAGGTGCGCATGCCGTTGATCGTTCATCCGCCGAAATTTGATCTTTATACAAAACCACATTAGTTTTGAAGGCGTATCACATATGCTGACTTTTGTGTTCGTCGACTCCTTCGTTGTGGTGCAGTAGTGATAATGTTCGTTTTTGAAATTGATGATTCTCCCAACGGCCGCTTTTCCGGTTCATGTGATTCGTTAGATATCGATGTGGTACATGATACATTAATACATTTTATCCAGTTGAATCTTTAATTTGTTGAGCTTATCAGTAATTTCAATTAAACTTTATTTTATTTCTCTTGTCTTTCATATTTTAATCGTATTTTCATTTCATGATTCGGAGATCATTTATTAATTGTCCATTCGTCTCAATTTGTGTACACGAATCACTGTATGTCCACGCAGACTACTTCTTGAACTTTTTCGCAGTTTCTGGTTTTATTCCTTTGTTCATAAATTACTGAATGATCAAAATGCTGATCAGATGCTGCCTTTATTTTTAAATTTCGTTCTCAGTAATTCTGATTCAGTTTCTCGTTGAAACTCTTTTCAGCAATCACTTGCCTAGCAAAACTGACTAATACATGTCATTCCTATACAAAATGAACGGAAATACTTGGAATACCAGCAACAAAATATGTAGCAAAGTCGCGGGATCAAAGCAGAAATATTATGAAATCTGTAACATTGACAAAACAATTAGCGAAGTAAATGCTAAACGTTCCAGTTCAAAAATCATTGCCCACAAAACAATCGTTCAAAACTGCCATTTAGACTATTCTCGCACTTCGATTCAGTTGCCTCTTTCAATCTCCAATTTCAAAAAAATGCGAACAAATGAGAAACAAAATTCCTGATGGCCAATTCTGGAGACAAATTTTATTTAACATCAGACAAGAAACAGCAAGGTCAGATTTGCTGTCGAAACAGGACCGCCGAATTCTACACCAGTCACAACAGGCGCAGACACCACAAAGTTCACAATACCCACATCAACAGACGACCTATATACGGACATATTTAGTTTTGCACTTTCGTAGAACTTTTCCAGTACCCTGATGAATAGCCTTTTATCAAAAAACGCAATATTAAAAGAAATACGCTATTGCATTTATACAGATGATGAAGAGATGCAGGCAAATTTCTCCCTACATCCACAGTCACTGGAAAGACTTCCATGTGAAGGACGATTGCGTCTGTGTGGCTGACAAGATTGCCATCTCAAGTTCAATACAGGATGCTTACATCTAGGCCGCTCATGCGACGCACCCAGGAAGCTGGTTTATTGCTGATATGGCTATCAACCTTTATTGGTCATACATGCACCGCGATTTGCTGCCAAAACAACAAAATGCAACCCTGCGTCAAAAATGGTAAACATTTAATACCTATAGTTCTTTCTAATAAGTGGGCAACGTTAAAATATGCAAAGTTCCTAATGAAGAAATTTAATTATTTGCTGTGGTTCTTTTTGCAACAAGAAAAACCAAGAAGTATACTTCCTAGCATGTATCAACAGTTTTTCAAATTTTCCAATTGCTGAAGTATTCTATCGAGCAAACGCAAAGAATCTTTCGAAGTTTCTTCAAAATATTTTTTGTTGCGTGCGCATTCCACGCGCAACCAGACAAGATCAAGCTATGTGTAAAATCGGTTAGCAAATTAAACTGTTCTGTATTCATTAAGCTTATTAAAGCTCCAATTCACAATTACAGAGCAATTGGTCTAGTAGAAAAGCTAATACAAATAATCAAAAGCCGCTTAGCGTGCATTAAAACTGCGGCACAAAATCAACTTAATTTAAAGGCTTAAATAAATTCAATAAATCATCAGCTACGAATATGTTGTCAAAAGACAATCAATATTTCACCATTTGAGACCAATTTTGGATATAAATCTATCACTTTATGAGTAAGAGAAATACAGAACCAAATCTGAATACTTGAGCATGCGGACCAATTTCAAATAAAAGTTAAGATGCAGGAATCGTTTGCTTGGACGAAGTTATACCCGGGAATCGCTGGGAGGATGGATCTCGCAGTAATATTGAGTTCGAAAGAGGACGCCACAGCCTCACTCAAGATGATGTAAAAAAGATGATCAATGACCCAGCACAAGAGTCCAGAGTACTTCAACACCATAAAATAGGACTACCCTTACCACGGACTGAAGTATCTTTGAATCTAAAATTATTCCAAAAAATAGACGACTAAGAAGAACCTGGATGGTCTGTACGAAGTTTGGCCGCAAGATTGTCAGTATTCAAAGCAGACAACCATGATTGGCCTAGATTCAAAAATGAAGAAGAACAAATTATCACAACTATCGCAATGCAAGGGATAACAACACAACCGCAAAGGCAGAAAAGAAGACAGACATCAATCACTACAAAACAACAGACGTCGATTCAACGACAACGTTCATCGCCTTCCAGAAAAAGTCGGATTAATACATGAACTCAACTCAAACCTGTCCTCCAACAGTGAAAGTGAAAAGAAGCCGCCGCTCGTCAACAGCGAGGTCAATTAAAAGAACAACAATAAAAAGAGAATAAGAATATTATATCAACAATCAAGAGATCATCTGATCGAAATCCAGAACGTCCTTAAACTGATTTACAACAGGAGTTTGCTCACCAGATATCCCTTAACCAACTGAAAATTACGTCTCTCCAAATTATGGAGAAACTTCTATGACGGTCAGGTAATCTTAATGTGCCACAGACTCGAAATCATACAACTTACCAAAACACATATTTTTTTATTTTTTAATAACTAGTTCATATTTTTTTCCGTCAGAAACTAATAATAAATTTGGTTGTAATGACTCGGGGGAAAATTGATACAATATTATGTTTCATCCTGTTAAATCTTTAATTTGTGGCGCTAATCATTAATTTTGTTTAAATTTTTTTTAGTTCGTTTTGTCCTTCATATTTCAACCTTAATTTCATTTCATGCTTTGGAGATCATTTGGTGATTGTCCATTCTGTCTTAATTTGTTTACTCAAATCATTGTCTGTCCACGCAGACAACTTCATGAACTCTTTCGCAGTTTCTGATTATTCTATTGTTCATAATTTAATGCATGACCAAACTGTTGCTCAGATTTTGCCTTTCATTTTCATTTTAATTCTCAAAATTTCTATTTCAGTACTCAGTTCAAACTCTTTTAAGCAACTATTTGCCAACCAAAACATACTAATCCTAGTCATATCTATAATCTTTTCTTTCGCTAAGCGAATCACTACGTCAAATTTGACTCTTGTATTTGCGGCGCAAATACCACATAAAGGTTGTCTCAAAACAGAGTACTTCCAACAAACAAAATAATAAGCAATTTCGCACCGCGAAATCATCCAATTTCTAACGTAAATTAATATCGGAATTCGCCTGAGCGAAAAAACATTTCAGGATAGATTGAAAATCTGTACGACATGGTAGTAGATTGAGAAATTTTGGCTCCAGATTGCGGCAGCTGTAGTCACTTAGGAAATTGCACATTCATAGCACTAGAGAATTTAAATCAGTTCAATGGGCCAACACTCCAACCCGAAGTTTTCTTATGTTTCGTCTTTTTGACAGCACCCTATTCGCGTTGAAGTTCTAAGTTAGAGACATAACTTTTCTATCCACTGTTTCTTCTCTGACTGCGAGATTTCTTTGAAAAGCGAACAATGCCATGAGTTCACTTGTTTGTTTAAGTGAGCTGATTTTTGCCAGATCAGAAGTCCCACCCTAATATTTGCAATTTGTGGTTGGCAAATGAGCAAATTTGTTGGTAATTGTATTGTGGCAGCAAAACCTGTGCAAAAACTGATGAGAGAAAATTTTTCCAGGTATTTTGGAGCATTTGTTTTGGAAAACGCACTTGAAATGAATGTTCTTGTTATTGAAATTCGTTGTCCTATCGCCTTATTGCAAAGAAATTGTGTTCCGCTACCATATGGCTGAATTTCATCTTGTTCCGCATCAACAGAGACCAATATCATGCATTTTTTAAATAAAACTAAGTATCGCTGCGGTCTATATCGGCGCACAGTGATTCGGCTAAGAGAGCGTCAAGGCGCAATGTGTCTTCCTCTAAATAAGAATTTAAAATACCTCCAATAGATTGTTCAAGCAGTAAAGGTGTAGTGTTAATTTTGCTGAATGAGGTATTCGGCGTTATACCCTAGTGTGTGTCAAATGGTAAAATGAATGTAGTGCGCTATTTTTTGTATTTGTTAACTAATTGCCAAAAAAACTTGAAAAGTTTTTGAAAATTCACAATCTTAACTAATACATTTTGACCTTAAATATTTCACTGGAGTTTTTTTTCTGCTAAACCAATTCCTCTATGGTCCTTTGCAGGTGCTTTGATTTTTTTAAATATGATTTCTGCTTTGATTTTACTACCAATAATACATTTTGCTTGTTCTAATCGGATTCATATAGTTTCAGGGTGATGTTCTGTTTATTTCTAACATCTGTTTTAGATCCAATACCCTAACACTAATTGAGCTTCAGCCAAAAGCAGTTTAGAAAATTGATCATTACCTTCAGGAGACTTTATTTTTTCACCTTTTCAGTCAATCTTCCTCCACAAAAACCTTTCTTTGTCTCCTGATTAGGAGCAGAGCGATTCTCAGATTGTTTAATTGCGACAAAGTGCTAGTCCAAAAGCGGGGGAAATCACCTGTTTTTGAGTATTTGCCAATCACCTTACAGAGATGGCACTCCTGACAACCAAACAATTTTTCGCGATAGATATCTGGCCACCATGCATATATGAGAAGACAAATCATTCTCCAGCTTCAAAGTGAACTGTGTCAGATCACTGAGAACGCTTTTCGTAACCCCTTTGCCAAGCAATCTTTTTTCATTACAAGCAGAAAACTCCATATGGCACTAATAGTTCTCAAAAAGTATTGGAAGTAGGGATTGAATTGTTCTAGCGTGGCATTGTTCTCTTTCAGAATGAAATCCTACACGTCTTTCAGTACCTCACTCTTGCTTGTCGCCAATGCAAATGGTTTACTGGAAACGCGTATCATCATTTTCTGGCCGACGGTTCTCCCGGGTATAAGGGTCGAGGTGTAGAGGTGAAAAGAAGCTCGCCTGGATTAGTAGGGGTGGATCGAGTCTTCTCCTCAGCCGAATTCTTAAAAACTACCGTGAGACCTTTCTTTGACTTCTATTTATTACGTATAGCGTTTTTGGTTTTTGTGTTTATGCAGATTTTGAATCATTTGCAGAAGGAAGTGACTGAGTTTTTTTAATGGGAACAAAAAAATGTCTAGTCTGCTTGAACTAAATGACTTGAAAATGTGGTAAATCGATAACGGCGCCATTGAGGCTCAAATAAAGCTATTCCTTGCCATGCAGGTTCAATTGTGCTTCTGTTTTTAGATTGAATAAACTATGATAACCCTGTAAGTCCCAAAGATAGTGATGGCGAGAATGGATTTTTGGAAGCTATATAGTGGAATTTTTTTTACTGTTTGGTAGTATTAAATTCAATAGAAGTTCCGCACTGAGTTAATTTCTGGCTTATTTTCCGTGTCAGTTGTAAGAACTTTTAATTTTTTAGCGTGTACATTTCTTATGAAATAATTCTGAACAAGTTTTTGGAATAAGTGGAACCTAGAGTTCTTCACTAAAAACCTGTTTTCCTTTTATTACGCAAGACTTGACAAACTGACTAGGCTGATTTTTGCATCTATGTTGTGATCAATGTTAAATTCATTTATACAAGGGAAAGATTCCAGCGGATCAGGTGGCTATTACGGGATTTATTTAAGCGCTATTCTTTTGTGATTGATTTCCTGAAATCATTTGAAATATGAAGTATCACTTTTATCTAATGTAGGAAAAACTTGATTGTAATCGCAATTTTCAACTAGTTGTGCAATATTGGTTTTACTGGCTAAAAATTGAATTTTGTGATGTAATATCCAATTGAAGTTATTCCACTTTTTTAACAACTGTCTCAAAGAATGGAGAATTAAGGCTAAAATAGGCATGAAAATAATTAGTGATAGTGAGCTTAATTAGTGAAAAAATCTACAAAATGTTAGCAACTTTTATAATGAATGGTGGGCAGGTACTGCTAATAGTGAAAAAGTTTCGCATTTGAGAGGCCCAGAACAAATTTGTGTTTATTTTAATTTGATCTACCCTAGTCGGGACCTGGAAATATTAAAAGACCGTCCTCGACAGATTTAAGGTATGAAAAGACTGTCCTCGACAGATATTGGGTAAGAAAAGAATTTGCCTGGACCTAATGTGATGTCCTGGACTTTGGCTGGAACTAAAACAACCGTCTTAGATTTTGACTGGCCCTAAAACATATGTCCTGGAATTTGGCTGGACAAAAAACGTGTTCTTCTGAAATTTGGCTGGACAATAAAAAAGTATTCTGGATTTTGGCTGGACAATAAAACATGTCCTGGAATTACGTTCGCGAACGTTATAATGACTTGTTTTCAATTTCCTTCAAAGTTAAGAACATTTAGCAGAATTGGTTAAGCATTGGGTAAGATTGGAGAAGGTCACGAGATCGAACCCAGATGTTGTCGGAACTTTTAGTTTGCATCATTTTAGCATATGAAAAGAATTTGGCTGGACTTATGGTAAGAATTAGCCTCAAATTTAACTAGGGTCCTCGACCGTGTAATATAATTCAATATTTACCCCCCCCCCCCCACCTGGATTTAATAGGTCTTTTCATAAATTCCAGGTCTCGACTTGGGTAATTTATATGAGCTCTCCAAAATTAAATTCTAGAAGGACTGTTTGAAGGCTGCCTATGTCTACGTTCTGAAGACAATCGAATCTCATCTTAAATAATTGTCTCAATACCTCTATTTACTAATCGAATGATGTCATGAAATTATTACGTATGTTAGTGAAATGACGCTCTGACTTATCGAATCAAACGGACTTGATATCTGTTGATTCTTATCAGCATTCTCCGGGTTTTATGCAATTGTCAACGCGTAGTGCAGATCTAGAGTCATCTCAACAGTTGTCATCTGAAATTGTTTAATCCGAAAAAAGTTGCTCATCGTAGTCCATCAAAATTGTTACATCTTCATCAACTTTCCTCCAATTGAACCATTGTTAGTTGTGCTTGTCTGCCGCCATTGTTTGTCAGACAATTTCATTTTGCCGGGAAATTTCTTCACATAGGATATGAGACCAGTTTGAAACACAGTTGCCAAATGTTTTATTTGTTTTAGTTGTGCAGTCGCTGTTGAATGGATGTGATGATTCATGTTCTATTCGAATAATTAGAGAATGATTTATCGAATCAAACCAAGCTTGACTCCTATCAACTCTTTTCACCATTCTACAGGTTTCATTCAATTGTCAATGCACTGTGCGGATCTAGGGTTATCAGTTCACTTTGCAGGTTACCCATATATACATCTCGGATAAGCATTTCTTCTACATGGCCCAATTAAAAACTCTGCTTGCTATGTTATCGTCCCAAAGTAAAATTGAAGTGACTCGTCCCGCGCTTGGGTTTTCCTCAGCAAAATGTACTGATGGAATGGGATCTTCCTCCAACTAACATAAGCAGCTTAAATTTGGTTCCAGTTAGATTGTAGAAGGGTTGTCAATTTTGACATTAGGGTTCTTACTGTTGAATTCTTTTGTACCATCCGTCAGATATAGCAGTGAAGTTGGTCTGTTATCACATTGGGTACAAGTATCTCTACACAGAAAGCTCCTTGGCCAATCACTGTTTCCTGAACCATTTTGACCTGGACATTTCAACTTCTACTTCCGCGCTTAGATTCGGCGGAAAATTTAAACAAAATTTCCCCACAACAGGATGCCGGAGGTTAAATTAATGTCTCTGGGGAAATTAAATTCTGCAAGGATTCTTTGGTGGCCGTCTATATCTACCTTTCGAAGACACTCGAAACTCATTCTAAATGTTCTTCAATACTTCCGTTTACTAACAGAATGACACCGAGAAAACGATACATGTGTTTCAGACCGATGCGAGTATGATACATAGTCCTTTATCATTCAGCCAGGAGATCGCCGAAGCCAAAAGTTCCGGTTTAAAATGTGTTCAACCCAGCTTTTTCGTACAGATAGTATTAGAATTTCAATATTTTGCGATGTCAGAACTGATTGACGATTACAGGACTATAGTAAGATTTTAGATGCAATGTTGTTAGACAAACAAGGTTGTTTTTCGAAGTAGGTTCACTTAGCTTTTGACAACTCAAGTTAATGACTGTTACAAAATTAGGCATTTCTTAATTTGTGGGTAGCTCTGTTCGTTAATTTTGAGTTTGACGCAATTATACTGATATATATAATATTTTACGGATGTCACGTTAAGGAAATACTTTGTAACAATATTCAAAAAATATCTCAGCAGTACGCTGTTTCTGAATAATTTTTGGAGTTTTTTCCTTTTTCTTTTGGACTTTTTCAGTGAAACCTTCATGAAAGGCTGATTTTACAAATTTTTTGGTTTTTTTATTCCACTTATCAGATAAGAAAAGCTTTTTGTTAGATCATGTTTTGCAGTGGTTCATAATTTTATTTTTAGGTGTTATGTTCATTTCTACAACAAACAAGCTTTGTTTTGTGAACAGATCTTGTCCCATCATCAGTCGGTATCCCTCTGGAACAACTGTGATTATTATGTTTTCACATGTGCAATTGTTGCATTTGAGAGGAGCTTAAATATGTCTCAGTTTTGCATAAGTTAGTTGAGAAACGTCTTAAGGTCTTTCTTGCAACGCAAAACCACCCAAACAAATTTTGAGTAGTCTTTTGCTATGACCGATGTAAGGGATCAATTATTGATTGAACATGCTCTCCGAATCGATCTTTTTTCGGTTGTCCACATTCTCAAGGCCTAAGTTGAAACTAAGTTGTTCGATAACTATAGGATTGTTAAGAACAGTTACAACGCATTTGTCTTCTGAACTTGCTTAATCTGGAAAAATATTGTTCATTGTAGTCCATCAGAATGTTTACATCTTGATCCACATACCTTATGTAATCAATTGAAACAATATTAGTGTTTGCCGTCATTGTTTGTCAGATTGTTTTTTTTATCCTTTGCATAATTGAGCGAACTGAATATGTATAGCACGATAGTGACAACAGTTTCTTTTTGTAGTATTTTTTCGTATTTTTCCTGGAAGTTTTTCCGTAGTATACGATACCAGTTTTAACCACAGTTACCAAATATTTAATTTGTTTTAGTTGTGTTGCTGCTGGGGAATGCATGTATTGATTCATGTTCGCTGGTTAGAACAACTAACTTACTTCGGCAAATTTTAGGCGAAAAAATATTATAAACTAAAAAAAAAAGCAATTGCACTGCGGTACCAGAGAATTTGGGTGGCCGATTCTCAATTTTTTCTTGAAGCCAGCAAAAGAAAATACGTCAACTGACCAGATTTTACGAATTGATATTCATTTTTTGTTCCGAACCCTCTTGAGGGGGAAGGAACTATATATCAACTCGGTTTTTTTTGTTCGAACAATGTTGACCGATCGATATATTCATCGTAGAGAGTTGTGTGCGGTATCATTATAAAGCCCGGCCACCGTAGAATATAAATTTTTTGAATTTCGTCTTCTAAAGTGAGTTATCGTGGTTTAAATCTTTGTGAATAATAGACCGATTTGCCTTACTTTTGTTCAAAATTTCCAAAAATTTTGCCTAAAATTTCGTCAATTCGGCTGAAATATGTAAGACTTCATAACATTAACACTGTTGATTGTAATTTGAGAGACGAGAAATTCTTGTTAAAGTTGTATTTTGATTTAATTTTTGTGACTAAAATTTTGGCTAAATGCTTCAAAATTCAGCCTATTTCATCAGAAATTGCCCAAAATAAGACTCTTTAGTCCACTTTGATTAATTTTGCCGGACGGACACACACAAAAACAACAAAAACAATCTTTGTTATCTACAAAGTGAACCAGTCTTACTTTCACTTCCATTGAGAGTAGTCGGGAAACAACATTTTGCCGTTTTTTCTAACTTTACTCTATGACAATCAAAAACACAATATTTCTTTTTGATCAACTAAGTAAGTTCCTTAATCAAGTATTAAATAATTTATCTAGTTTCGTTAAACGAAATATTATGGTCGTCTTGACTTTTAAAAAAGTTTGATTTTTAAATAGACAATGACTTATTGAACCTTGCCAGTATTTTTCTTTTAATTTGGTCAACTTGTAGCTAAGTGTAAGCAAAATAGTAAGGCTTCTTTTTCCATTCTTTCTACAGAAGTAAAACTTAACCGGTATTGCGGTTTTATCCCCTTAATTTATCGATTTCTGGCGTTAATACTAATAGGTTTCAAAATCTGTTTTTCATTTTTAGGCTTTGGCCCACCTTTCACGTTGTTTTATCGTTTTGTCACCTTATCTTATTATTAACGTTTTTCATGTTACATTTTTGACACTCAAAATAAAACACGATTCAGAATATTATATTTTTAAAGACATAGAATATTGTTCTGAAGGCTTCGACACCCCTTTCTGGAAGAGTTTATTTGAATTTTTCACGTTTGTCTTTTACTGTACTTTTTAATTTGTCTTTTTGGTCGTATGAAATTTCCTGGAAAACAACATGTCTCATTGGCTTCTTATGGAGGAATAAATGATTCACTTTTCTGATTTCAGTAGATAGCTGATGTCTTTCATGAACTTGAAAACAAATGTTTTAGAAATTAAAGACTTTTTAACTTCGCGTCTTTTTTTGTCAATTTTTTACCTAGTTTTGTTAATTACAGGTCATAAATGACAATTTTATTCTCAAGAGTGGAGGCAAATGTAGAAAATCTGATGTTTTTTTGAACTCGTAATGAATTTACTGACATCGACAAGGGTTTTTACGCAAAAAGTAAACAAGTTTCTGGTTTTTGTCTATATCTGACAATTTTGTAGAGGTAACACATATTCGAAATACTTACAAGTCTCAACAGTTTCTTTAAGACAATCAAACGAACCTATTTAAATTTCTCCTTCTGTAGCTAATGGCTTTCATGACTTTAAAACTAATTATTTTACAAAAATACAAAACTATAACATAGTTTTTGTTTTCTTCTTTTTTTCTATCTGTTTCTGATACCCACTAAAAAGAGACACCGCAATCCACACTATTGGCTATTAAAGAAGGCTCAATTGAACATATTTTGTGGGGAAATTTCTGGCTTTAACGGCATCGACGGCTTTTTCTCCAAAGTTTCAATTGAATTTTTGTTTGTAGTATCTATTTGTTGTTCTTTTTGTAACTGCAAACAAAATTGGATAATAACAGGTCTTAATTCCATCCTATTGAAGCGTTCATAATCATAAATATTTCGGCTGTTTTCAATTGCTATCTAATGGCTTCCTTTACTTTAAAACGAATTGGTACTAAAAAAAATAAACCAATTTTTAATTAATGTTTTTTAATCTTTTTTGCTTGTTGCTACCGAGCCTTATTATGGAGTGGTCTCATACTTTTTCTAGTGAATTACAGGTTGTTTTGTGTAGTTTCGGTTTTATGTCACGCTAATTTGACTTGTTCAAAAGTTTTTTTTAAAATGGATATAAAGTTTTGGATATAAGTAATGTTTGTTGTTATTGTTGCTTGATTTTGTTATACCTCCTGACTTGCTTTCTTAATAATGGCAGATCTTATATATTTAATTCCGCAGTTAGCCCGCTGAGTTATTTGCGTTGCAGGGGACCTTTTTGTTGCTACAAATTTCTTTTTTAAAATAACTGTTCCTCATTTGTTAGACCTTTATACCAAAATGTGGATGAGTGTGGTCGTAACTTTATGTTAACTATATAGTATGACAAGACACAAAACTGCCGGAAGTACACTTCCAAAAACAACAAAAACCACCTTTGTAATCTACAAATTGAACCAGTCTTTTTTTCACTTCCATTGAGAGTAGTCGGGAACCAAAATTTGGCCGTTTTTTCTAACTTTACTCTATGACGATCAAAAACGCAAAATTTCTTGTTGATCCACAAAGTAAGTTCCTTAATTAAGAATTAAATTATGTATCAAGTTTCGTTAAACGAAATATTATGGTCGTCTTGACTTCTAAAAAATTTTGACTTTTAATTAAACAATGACTTATTGAACCTTGTCAGTATTTTTCTTTTAATTTGGTCAAATTGTAGCTTAGTGTAAGCAAAATAGTAAGGCTTCTTTATCATTGTTTCTACTGAATTAAAACGTAAACGGTTTTGCGGTTTTATCCCCTTAATTTATTGGTTTCTGGCGTTAATACTGATTGGTTTCAAAATCTGTTTTTCATTTTTAGGCGTTGGCCCACTTTTCACGTTTTTTAATCGTTTTTTCACATTATCTTATTATTAATGTTTTTCATGTTACATTTTTGACACTCAAAATAAAACACGATTCAGAATGTTATATTTTTAAAGACATAGAATATTGTTCTGAAGGCTTCGACACCCCTTTCTCGAAGAGTTTTTTTGAAATTTTCACATTTAACCAGTAGTTTTTACTTTGTCTTTTTGGTCGTATGAAATTTCCCAGACACGAACATGTCTTGTTGGCTTCTTATGGAGGAATAAACGATTTTAGTAGATAGCTGATGGCTTTCATGATTTTGAAAACAAATGTCTAAGAAATTAAAGACTTTTTAACTTCGCGTCTTTGTTTTTTTGTCAATTTTTCACCTAGTTTCATTAATTACACGTCACATATGACAATTTTGTTCTCAAAAGAAGGCGCAAATGTAGAAAATCTGATGTTTTTGATGAATTCGGAATGAATTTACTGAGATCGCCACGGGTTTTTACGCAAAAAGTCAACAAGTTTTTGGTTTTTGTCTATATGTGACGACTTTGTAGAGGTAACACATATTTGGAATAATTACAATTCTCAACAGCTTCCGTAAGACAAACAAACGAACCTATTTAAGTTTCTCT
This sequence comes from Convolutriloba macropyga, assembly GCF_964194025.1. NCBI lineage: Eukaryota > Metazoa > Xenacoelomorpha > Acoela > Convolutidae > Convolutriloba > Convolutriloba macropyga. Next base: position 54,017,389 of record NC_134469.1, read on the forward strand.
TTTATCTAGCTAATGGCTTTCATGACTTTAAAACTATTTGTTTTACAAAAATACAAAACTATAACTTAGTTTTTATTTTCCTCTTTTTATCTACCTGTTTCCAATTCCCACTAATTAGAGGCCGCATGCCACCTTATTGGCAATTGAGAAAGGCTCAATTGAACATTTGTGGGGCAACATCTGGCTTTAAGACATCGACAGCTTTTTCTCGAAAGTTTCAGTTGAAATTTTGTTTGTGGTCTCTATTTGTTGTTATTTTTGGTACCGCTTATAAATTTGGAAAACAACAGGTCTTAATTCCCTCCTTTTCAAGCGTTTGGGATCATAAACTTTTCGCCTGTTTTCAATTGCTATCTAATGGCTTTCATTAGTTTAAAACGAATTGTTATGTTAAAAATTTTTTTTGTTGTTTGATTTTGTTGTACCTCTTGACTTGCTTTCTTAATAATGGCAGATCTTATATATTTAATATCCGCAGTTAGTCCACTGAGTTATTTGCGTTGCAGGCGACTTTTTTGTTCATACAAATTTCTTTTTGAAAATTACTGTTCCTCATTTGTTAGACGTTTATGCCAAAAATGTGGATGAGTGGGGTCGGAACTTTAGGTGCGAACGCACATTACCGAGCCTCCTTGTTAGCAATATAGTTTGGCAAGACATAAACTGTTTGCTCAGACTGCTTCATTTTAAAACTTGCAAATTGCAAAACAAATGAGGAACAATATGTCAACACAGAAAATACACAAGTAGTTATCCAATTGGATGTCGCAAAACTGACTTCGAAATTGAAGCTACAAAATTCAAAAGGGTTTAAGTTGCGATACCAACAACCATTACAAATTTTGTTAGAGCGCAGACGATAATTGTTCAACAATACTCAAAGTGTAGCAAAAAGTATCGTTACAATATAGTTTTGGTTCTTAAAAAATTGGTTCAATTTTGATTGACATTTTTTTCTAGCAATGAGAAGCAATTGCTATAGTCTAATCTTGAGAAAATTTGTGTGCAAGAACTCATGAAAGGGAAAAAGAAAACAAAAATATAGTTTTACCTATGCAACCTGATACAATTTTTAAAAAAAATATATATACAACCTTGCCGTTTACCAGCAGAAAACGGTGAAATCTACCTAATCCGAATCGACTTCAAGCTTTCAAACATTAACTGAGAAAAAATTATGTGAACTATTGTACAGATTCACTAACTAAAATAAGGTCACGCGCAGTTGATTTACAAAAACTAAGTTGTTGAGAAGAGCCAAACAATATAGCTGACACAATCAATTCCTCTGGCGTCCTGGTTAAGATAATTTTTGATAGCTGTTTTGTACCAAACTTTTGATTTTTACGGCAAAATTCCAGAGAAAAGATGTTCCCAGAAAATTGCCAGCTTCATCAGTTCCATAGTTAGAACTCGCATTTTAAATCCTCAATAAATTTTTATAACTGCTTGTGGTTTATTTACAAAACATTTTTGAGCGTCTCTTCAGTACTTTCAAATCCTCAACTTGATCTACTAATCAGATCTCACATGTGACTCTCTAACTACGTACTGCCTGCACAACGCAGTTTGTTTTTTCTTTTCTAGATAATTATCCATTTTTTCTGAAACAAAACTTTAATTGTTTTATTGCGTTCTCATTGCGCCAGGCGAAAAATCATTATCTCTGTTCTTTGTTCCACAAGTTACAATGGATCAATCACATCGAATGACGGTGAGCTACACAGAAAAAGCAGCGAAAATTTAACTTAGAAACTTTATTGGGGCAATGGTGCGGACAGAAGAGATCCAATGTATCAATGCTGAGACAAAGCAGATTCAACGACGGCCAACAAAACAAAGAAAGCTCATTAGAAGAGCGTGAAATACAGGTGGTCAGGTTTAGGTGCTCGACCCTAGACTGCTCTGATGAGCCCATTGGGGTCGCACACTAGTTGCGAGGTGCTATCCAACATACATGGTCTGGGAAACGGTTGAGTCGCACTACGGTCTGATCAGAGGGCAAAGTCTGGGAAATGGTCTGGACAATGGTCGCACTACGGTCTGATCAGAGGGTAAAGTCGCACTATAGTCTGATCATAGGTCGCACCAAAATCTGGACAATGGTCGCCCTACGGACTGATCAGAGGGCAAAGTCGCACTATAGTCTGATCATAGATCGCACAAAAGTCCGAACAATGGTCGCACTACGGTCTGATCAGAGAGCAAAGTCTGCACATCAGTTGCCCCAAAATTTGACCACAGAATATTAACTGACCATATTTATTTGACTGCAGTTTTTTATCACTGCCCTTGATGCCTCAAAAGAGAAGTTGCAGGCACTTCAAAAGACTTTCTGTTTATATTTTTATGAATTATTGTTGTCCTAACCTTAAGATATACTAAATTATTAAATTTTAAGTTGAGTAGTATATAGGTCTGAATTGAATAAAGTGAACAATTAACAACGGATTTTAACAAGTGTTCAGGAATGGTCTGACCACAGGGAGCATTGGTTGCACTAAAGTCGCAGGAAGTATTTGGGTCGCACGATGGTCTGATCAGGAAGATTAGGGTCGCACGATGGTCTGATCAGAAGTCTTTTGGGTCGCACCAGGGTCGCACAATTTCTTGGGTCACACTACGATCTAATCAGAGGGCTTTGGGGCGCACGATGATCTGATAGGAGGGCAAAGTCTGGGAATTGGTCTGATCAGAGCGGTCTAGGGTCGCGCACCTAAACCTGGGTTGGCACATTCAGAAACCAGGGCACCAATTTGTGCAGCAGCAAACTTCATCTTTAATACAATAGATCCTGGTGGAAGATGACGGTCCGGTTGATGGATTGTTGAGGCTGAGTTTTCACAACACGCTTAGGAAACTAAAGCAGCATAAAAACTGCATTTTTGTTTTAATTGTCTATTAGTCATCGTAGTGGTCCCAATTTAAGTAAAAATTACCAGTACAGTCATAGTCTCGTGATGTGGAGAAAAATGGGGAAATAACAAAGGCAACACAACAATACACAGCAAAAGCAGCCGCAGAAAACGGCTTTCTTCAGTATATTGTTATTGTGTCTTGTATTGAAAGTCATTCTTGAACAATATATTGTCTGTAGCTGTGTCTTGTATCTACAAATAATTGAAGCCGCAATTCACTTGTTATGGACCTCAGCTTCTGGTCTTTCAACTCCTGAGTGGAAAGGCAAAAGCAATTTAGGCTTAGATTTAAATATTTTTGCATAAACAGGTCTTAGACATATATCTTTGTCTTCCATTTGTTTTTCTATCGAATTGAACTGGTATACATATAGAGATCCCTTATTGTGTGATCTGTAACAACCCATTCTGATTTGATATCGAAAAACTAAGATTAGCAAATAGTTACGAACTGAATTGTATTGCAACGGTAAGAACATAGTGAATATACAGTTACAAAAGCCAAATTCAAAAGAAATATTTGGATAGATTATGAACAGCTAAATTGAACTGGGCGGTGTACAGTTTTCCTCGTTGCAACCTATTGGGAGCGCAGCCGTTACATTTAGTCCACCATCCCTGACATTGGAAAACAAACCGTTGTCCAGTTTATTGATAGAATTATGAAATTATCTTCTCAACGCGGTCATCAGTAAAGAATCAAGCTGCTGCTTAAACTACGTAACTAAGTGAATAGTTCACGGAGTCGCAGCAACCTGGATAACCAGATTGAGACCTGCTCAGAGCAGCTACGACAAAAACACAAGATGGTTACGATATTATAAAGAACAAGGACTGGTCCAGCAAACTCAAAACAGTTTATCAACAGATACAAGAGATCCAATTTCAGCAACTGATCGACAAACAGAGTGGTTTGAATTCGTAATGCACAGAACAAGAATTTTTCACAAGCTTAAAATTGGTGACCATATGTCCACGGTTAGAAAACTTTGTCAGATGAGCAAAGTAGTTCGGTTCTAGAGAACAATGAAGGAGAACTACCTGCAGGACAATCACAGCCAGTAGAATAAAATCATTGTCTCTCTACGGGGAATTGTAACGAAAACAAAAACAATGGCTCAAAAACCTCTCACCGAAAGACAAAGGAAGCTGAGAAACTTGCTGCGCTGGAGAAGGATTTTGCGTCCAGGCTTCGATTGAAGAAAATGGAATTCGAGAAGAAACGGGATGAAAATTGAGCTTGAGATGCAACTTTTCGAAGAAAACGGTGTACTAAACCACTAAAGCTTGCTCAGTACTAGAACAAATATCTGGCCGTCCACAACTGATTGTTGACGCAAAGCTTGAGACGTTGCGTAAACCGCAGCCTATAGAAGCTCAGGATTCACATGCCCTAACTTATTGCTCAATAACCATAAGCCATTTCGCTAGCGTTTTCAAGCAAAAAAACTACGACGGTGACTTGCAGTCTAGTTCAACGCTTAATCTCGCAATAGAAAATTTGTCTCCAAATTTCAAAGAGAAATAGTGGTTTTATGTAGATGATTGTCAAGAAGATAGACCTGATCCAATTTTCCTTGAAATGTGGTTAGGAAGAATGGCATTCGTGCAGGAAGGTTTTTCAGCGTTTAAGGAAAACGCAAAGAAGACATATGAAATATCAAATGTGATAAAAGGCCCACCAAGACATCAAATTTTAGTGCGAGCTCCAATGTAAAAGAAATGAAGCCAGGACAAAGCGATCGAGGTCCGCTAGCAGATGGCATCTATCGTATTTGGAGCTGCCCATTATTCATGAACCTGAATATTAACGAGCGATATATGGCAGTGAGGAAGCAACTCTTATGTTATGGATGTCTGGGAAGAAGTCATGCAATCGAAGATTGCAAAGTCGAAGCGTGCGGCATAAATGGATATTCCAAAAAGCACTATCAATTGCTATAGTCAGAAAATCGAATGGAAGAAGGCAATCACGCAGTAAATGCGAGCGCTGCAACAATAAATCAAAGTAACGAAGTTAATAGCTTCCTTCGGAGAGCTCCCGTCTTTATCCAGAGTGGATGCAACCGACTGAACACATATGCTTTTTTCAATAGTGGTTCAACGGTATCATTCATAGATCAAAGCCTTCAAGAGAAGTTGAAAGCCCAAGGCACTGATGTAAAGCTAAATATAGCCGGCATACACTGAACGAAGAATCTGAATACCGACAAAATTCCTCTAACAATAAAAGGACTGCACTCAAAGGTGCTTTCGCATGAAGCGTTTGTACATCCTTAAATTTCATTGGGAAATACGAAATATGTCTATAACAAACTGAAACAAAGTTTCTGCCACTTGAGTGTACATCAAAACAGAATTTTTAATTTGTTGGAAGTTGGAATTACTTAAAGTCAAGATGCTTGTGAACTACAAAAAGCAATAGCCGACAAGATAGGACCACGAAGTGAACCTGTTGCTGTCTTGATGTAATTAAGATGGGTAGTCAGTGGACCCATGAGCGGTAAGAGAGGAAAAAATGTTTGTCGTTTTGCCAGCACAGAAGACGCCAAAGTGGCTGAGGATGTCCAGTTGTGGTGAAACATTGAAACCAACGCTTCAAAGATTAGCTTTGTAAGTCAGTCAAAGAAAGAGCAACAAATTCAGAAGTTCTTAGAGAGCACGACAAAGTTCACAGGCGATCGGTGCGAAGTAGGCGTGCTCTGGAGTGAACCGGAACCTAATCTTCTAAACAATTACAGCCAGCCTCAGGTCCGCTCTACTCACTGGAACGAAGATTACAACGAAACCCAAGTTTGAAAGAATTCTAGTAACAGTCAATTGATACAGATGTTGAAAAGGGGCTAGTGATGATCCTGAACACATCGGAAGTCAATAGCATTTTTGGAAAGAAATGGCGTTCGCCATACCATCCAGTACTAAACCCCAAAAACCCGGGTAAAATTCGCCGTGTTTGCAACGCTGCGACCAATTACAAAGATGTATGCCTAAATGACAAGCTTTTAAGCGGAGCCGATCTAATACACGGATTGATCGGAACAATATTCAGATTTCGAGAGGTACCGATAGCCCAAACTGAAGATATTGAATCAATGTTTTTGCAAGTGCAGGTTTCTGAACAAGATGAAAGCTGTTTGAGATTCCTGTAGCGACCAACAACGAACAAACCTGTTTGGATTTACGAGTATCAACGTCATGTTTATGATGCAAAGAGTTCACCGACATGTTCAAATTCTGCTCTAAAGTGTGTAGCAATTGACAATGAGGACGGTTTTTCAATTGCTGCAAAGGCTATCCAAAACAACTTCTACATGAACGATTTCATCAAGTGTTAGTCAACACACCTGATGAAGCAATCAATGTTTTCAAGCAATTGCAGCCTCTTCTGCTGAAACATGGTTTTGAACTTTAAATCGTGGATCACCCACTGCAATAAAGTGAACGAAGAAATCCCTGAGGTCTTGAGATCAATCAGCGACACAAATCAAGTGGAAGTAGAGCCTAGTAAGGTGGGTTTGTCCGTACTTGGACTTCAGTGTACTGTTACTGAAGATAATTTACAGGTTTGCAGAGGCACTAGCAAACAATTTGAAACCCGAATCACCAAGAGGAAGATCTTGTCTCTAGTTTCATCAGTGTTTGATCCTCTTGGGCTGTTTGCACCATTCAGCGCTCAAATGAGACGACTCCTGAAAAGCATCTGGACACAAAAGAGGCAAAATTGGGACAACTCGGTGGAACCTAACGAAGAAGAGGAGTTTCTGAAATTGAAAGAACAGTTTCCATAGTTTGCAGAGACCAGCATTGATAAAAGATACTTCAATTAAGGACAAATGAGAAGTTCAAGTTTTCGCCGACCCATCTGAGGACACATTTTGTGCAGTGGCATATCTACGTTTGCAGCCCAGGGAAGACTCAGCAGATTTAGCTTTTGTAGTCAGAAAGTGCAGAGTCGCACCGATGCGACATCGTTCGACAACAAGTCTTGAATTACATGCGGCAGTCATGGCCGTGAGACTGAAAGAACATTTGTTTAAAGAACACGAATCAGAGATGCGAAGTTGTAACTTTTGGACAGACTCTACTACTGTTCGACAATGGATACACAGCTCTGACCGCAAACAACAAGTGTTTGAAGTGAACCGAGTTGTAAAGATTTTAGATAAAATTGACGCTTCACAGTGAAGTCATGTGAGTGGTATCAACAATCCAGCCAACATCGGGACAAGAGAAATTGATGTTGATCAACAAGAGAAGTGAATGGCTCACTGGGTGGGCCTGGTTGAAGGGACCAGGTAACGATTGGTATGAACAGGTGACTTTACATTTTGCCTCGTACGAACAAAACGAACAATGGCATTCATATCTACAACCAAAGAAAAAGAACCAATCGTTCAATGGAAACAATTTTGCAATTTCAACCGACTTGATAACACAATGTCATACGTGCGGCGCATTTTTAAGTGCCGAAGAAAGAGAAAATGCTCAAGCACGCATTTTCAGGTTATTGCAGCACGAAAAATTTGCTGAAGAGATGAAGTCTCTCAAGGTCGGGAAAGAAATACTAAAAAACAGCAAAATCCTTCAATTTTCACCATTCGTTGACCAGCAGGGACTCATTGGTGCCCAAACTAGAATAGGTAAAAGTTAATTGAAACAAAGCATCCAATACTCGTACATTGGAAACATCTTGTAGTTGAATTATTATTGCGACGAAATAAACATAAGAACAGTCATCACGATGGCACTCAAATTGTCAGAAACAAATCAGCAGAGGTTCTGGAACCTAGGCATACGAAACGCTTTCATATCGATCAAAAATGCATTACGTGTCGAAAAGGAAGAGTCCAAAGAAAGATATCTTTAATTGCAGATGTACTTGAAGAACAAATGGTCGCATCAACAGCGTTCTCGAATGTGGGCGTGGACTATTGCGGACCATTCACAGTAAGGATTGGTCGAAGAAACAAAAAACTTTAGTGTTGCCTATTCACATGCCTTACTGTGCGCGCGGTGCATATAGAGATTGTACCAAAGCTGGACATTGACAGTTTTCTGAACGCAATTATGCGATTCGTTGCTAGAAGAGGCAAACCAGTAAAAATGATTAGTGATACCGGGACAAACTTCGTTGGAGGCGAAAGAGAATTTACAGAGTACATAGCAGCATGGAACAAGGAGAGAATTGAAGAATCTATGACTCAACAAGGAAAAAGAATCAGATGGAATTTCCGCCAACCTGCCGCACCAGATTTAGGGGAGTGGGGGAAAGACTGGCCGGAAATTGTAAGAAGGAAATGTATGCCGTGGTGGCCAATCGTTCAGTTACTGAAGATGTTCTCTCAACAACTACTTGTCTTGTTGAGCAAACAATGAATGCAAGACCATTGACACCAGTCAGTTCTGCGTCAGAAGGCCTGTTGTGAAGCTCGCTTTAGTACTACCAATTGACGAAGATGTTTTCAAAAAGGAAAACAGGGCCGACGGTGTTGAGGCTGAGCTTTCACAACACGCTTAGGAAACTAAATCAGCATAAAAACTGAGATAGTGAAAACCTTTTTATATTATTGTCTATTAGTCATCGTAACGGTCACAATTTTATTAAAAATTACCAGTACAGTCATAGTCTCGTGATGTGGAGAAAAAGAGGGAAATAAAAAAGGCAACACAACAATACACAGCAAAAGCAGCCGCAGAAAACGGCTTTCTTCAGTATATTGTTACTGTGTCTTGTATTGAAAGTCATTCTTGAACAATATATTGTTTGTTGCTGTGTCTTGTATCTACAAATTATTGAAGCCGCAACTCACTTGTTATGGACCTCAGCTTCTGGTATTTCAACTCCTGAGTGGAAAGGCAAAAGCAATTTAAGCTTAGATTTAAATATTTTTTCATAAACAGGTCTTAGACATATATCTTTGTCTTCCATTTGTTTTTCTACGGAATTGAACTGGTATACATATAGAGATCCCTTATTGTGTGATCTGTAGCAACCCATTCTGATTCGATATCGAAAAACTAAGATTAGCAAATAGTTACCAACTGAATTGTATTGCAACGGTAAGAACATAGCGAACATACAGTTACAAAAGCCAACATCTGAAAAAATATTCGGACAGATTTTGAACCACTGAAACGAATTGGGCGGTGTAAAACTTTCCTTGTCGCAACCGATTGGGAGAGCAACCGTTACATGGATTAAAGAAAAGCTTATTTTAGCCGAAAACGTGCTAGATGTAGGGAAACGCATTTTATTGCATTTTTGCATTTTTTTTGGCAAAGCTTGCCTGAAAACAACCCGAGGAGTTTGTAGATCTGGACAACTGCTAAATCAGTTGACAAGATTTACTCAAGAGACTGTGTGGAGCAGTGGAAGCAATTTTAGCCCTTTTCCAACGCCTTGGTACCCAATGTTCTTCAATGACGTATAAGGGGCTCGTCTCACAGGAGAGCTCCAATGTGGCACAAAACTCGACAATTGGATAAAAACCGTGCGATAGTAGTACAAAGAAACAAAGTTCAAAATGATTTAGTTGCACTTGCAGAATTAGTCAGAACAGCTGTGTCCGCTGGACAAATGAGACTTTGCTGAAGACTACAGGAGCAGAGAGGCAATAAAATGCAACCTTTTGTGGTATTAAAGAACTGCTGAACAAAGAACACATGATACGCAACAAAATGATCAGACATCAGTCAAAGACCACGCATCCAACATCGACTACCACAGACAGAACACCTGATGTCTATAACAGAATGAAAGACAGCAGAATTGAGAGAGGACATTTCTTGCTCAGATAACAAAGCGAGGAACATTGATGGAATCCGTGACTTTATTCTCACTAATCCAAAGACTCAAATTCAAACTGGTCGCATATTCAAATTAGGACACTTCTAGATTACTGGAATGAGGCTGCGTAAAAACTGGCATGCATTCAAGCCAAGACGAGTTCCAATGCAATCCCGAGAACACTGGGAGTCTCTCCAAAATTTCGGTTAGTCTCAGGATATATTAGCCATTCAATTTTCTCGACGAAAGTGTCCTCATTATGAGATGATTACGTTTAAGTGACACAACCAATTGGGTCAAGTCAACTAATTTGATGTCGCCAGGAAAGCAGCAAAAACAAAGAGGAACAGAGACAGAAATCTGGCATCGTACACTTCTATAACAAAATTTTGAGATCAAGATGTACACAGTGCATAAACGCTGCATTTTTCATAACTATTCAGAAAAAAAGAGATGATAGAACTTACTGTTTGGCTGAGAAGTGCAACACAACATGGTTAATGAGTCACAACTACCTCAAATGATTTTTGGAGCAGCAATTACCAACACAGCCGTTATCAAAGACAAAGTCGATGAGCTGAAAAATTGCCAAGAGAATAAATTAATCATTTGAATCTTGACTTTTTAAATGAACATATGGATTCAAATTTTAGTTGCACAGATACCACCAGCAACAGAGACAGAGGGATGTTAGTTTAGATTAAGTACCCAGCAGAACCATGCCCGGGTCGAATGTCCTCCCTAGATTCCTCCCATTTTCATTTTGTTGTAAGAGTGGGGCTATGGGGGGTAAATTGATGTAAGAGTGGGGCTGCAAAAGATGTAAAATATGATCTGATCAAAACGTTAAAGATCATATCAAAAAAGTTCTGCTGTTCATCTTCAACTTACTGAGGATGAATATGTGAAAGCCAAATAGATGAACAGAGCAGGTCAAAGTGATGAGTGCGCATTATAACCTAGAAAAGAAGCAGATGGTTTGCTAAAAGGAATTAAAACCCAGAGGTCACGTGGGCTGGTTGAATGCACACTATGTGGTTATGTGGTAAAATGTTGCCATACAAGATGGATAATTGGATTAATTGGAAACATTTGCCACTACATGCAAGCCTGAAATCTTTAAGACTCTATTTCAAAGCTGTTGCATGTGATGCTGGACGCCAAAATGGTATTCCTAATTTCGCATAAAGAAAAGAAGCGTATCTGGAACAACCTTGAAAGTTTTCGATGCGTGGAACAAATAGGGGAAACAACTAAGTCTACTAAGTAAAATCATCTGTCTGGGGAATGAAACAGAAGCTAACAAGCGGTTCCAAAAATTGGTGAATTTCCAACTGAAACACGCTTCATCAGAAGTAAGAACGATCAATCTTTGTTTAAAGCAGCCAAGAAATATCGCACCTTCTTCCTGATGTAGATTGACGACGTCATTGCTGTAACCAAAGACACAGCCGTCACCTACGGCAGCAGAAGAAATGTAAACGAAGAGCGCTCATTAGAGACGATGCTTGGGACAATTTCAAAGAAATTGCTGCGAATCTTAAAGAGTTTTGGCTGAATTTGACCACAAATTTTAGTCCGTTCGGAAAGTAAACAAAGAACTGGAAAAGGAGATATTGACTGGAACAGGTCTGCAGATGTGGATAACATATAACTAACATAGGGCTAACAATTTTTGCCATTGCTGGGGCTAATAAACTCAATGAATTTGCAGCAGCAGCACTCAATGGGTTCAAAAAGCAGGCCACAATCTTTAGTCTTCATCGAAATCACAATAACACCTTAGGGGGTACTATCTCTGAAGCGACAACAACAGATGGTCACAGCTCTAAATGGAAGCGCGCAATAGCAATTGGTCGAGGCCTAGAATGCTTTGGCAAAACCTGGTCACTCAAAAGAAAAGCAACCATATTGAAACAAAATTTCGATCGAGATAAAAGAGGCGATTGGAACAATCTCAGTTCAGCGTGTTCCTAAAAAGAAGACCCCAGCCCATTTTTTTGCAAAATTTAACCCTTCTCAAACGTTGATTTTTTGAAAACTATTTATTGGGATTGAATGTATGCAACCATCTGAGTGGAGTTGTCAATTAACTTCGATTGGTAACAGAGAACTATGAGCTGAAGTTAATTTTAGCTTCCACTTGTCAAAAAAAAACATCCAGCCCAATTCACTCAAGTAATGAAATCAATGGAATAAGTCAACTTTCGATTGAGAAAAATTATTAAACTGAAAGTTATTTTGAAAATAACATCTGAATTATACAAATGAAAGTTGCTATAAAATATTTGTTGCTGAAATTCCCTACCAGTTTTTGTTGCTTTTAGGCGAGTATGCCCATCGAAATAGAACCAGCTCCGCCGGAAATTTACAGATCATAAATATTTTTTCCAAGTTCCAGCACCATAAATCATGGTGCTCATATTAGATTTTTGATTTATGATTTTTGATTTTTTTGATTTTAGATTTTTGATTAGTTTTGCTCATTGGCAATGGCTATGTATGTGGGAAATTTTCCAGCTTCTTTCATCAAAAATATCCAAATTATTGTTTTTAATCTAAAAATCAGTTGTCTGTAAATCTCCCATTACCTACTAAGAAAAAATTATATCTCATTCTTTTTCTTGAGATATGAGTTTTCCTACTCAGCTATTATCTTTTTTTGCTGCTTGAAAAATACAAAAAACGAAAAATTGCCTTTGGAAAACTTCTCAATTAATCCTGAAACTAAATGAATTTTCTGAAATTAATTTAATGATAAATTTTAACAAAACTTGAAATAATCGGCACGGAAAACTAGATTTAGTTATTCCAATTGTTTCAGGCACATGGAAACATATTTATATGTTGTTTTAGTCAAAACATTTGTTTTTTTTATTTCAATCAAATTGATCTTTTATCATTATGTTTAAGCAGTTGTTCTACAATTTGCTGATTGGGTGTTTAATCTGATTGTTGCTCGGAAATGTTTTTTTCTGCTGTCTGTGTGAACTGTTTTGTCTTATTTTTGTGTCTATCCTGTCTATGGGAATATGGAGCCCTTAGAAACTTTTTCTTGCACTCTATTTTGTAAAATGAGTCAGGGAAAATCATGAAAAATTGCAAAACATCAGTAGTCTACAAAAATCAAGTTCATATTGCTTTTTCAGTACTAAAATAAGACTTCATGAGGAAGAATCTCATTTACAACAATAGCTCATCTGAGTTACCCGAATACTTCGAAAAATAAAAACAAGTAGCTTAAAATACCTGCACAGAATTTACACTAAGCTGTGACATTCTATTTAACTGCAACTGCATGAAGAAAATTATACTGAAGCTTCAAATTTTTATTTTTCGATCTAAAGATTCAAGAATTGAAACACAAACAACTTTTCATTATATTTTTTGTATAAAATAAAACAACATCATCTATACATTATAAACAACGGTAAACGCGAAAGTTTAATTTATAGGAAGAGCAATACTTAGGCATATCTTTTTTCCTGTTTCTTCAAATTAAGAAACTATAAGCTGGCTGTTTTCTTAATCTCTACCAAAAATATTTCTAAAAACTTCTTCGTTAAAAAATGTGTTTCATATTGATAAGAAATTTAAAAGTGCAAAACTCTTTAAAAATTGTAAAATTTTGTTGTTGTACGACATAAACAATATAACAGTCTTGATTTTTAGATTTCAGTTGATATATATATATATATATATATATATGTATATATATATATATATATATATATATATATATATATATATATATATATATATATATATATATATGTGTATATAAATATATATATATATATATATATATATATATATATATATATATGTATATATATATATATATATTTATATGTGTGTGTGAATGATTGCTATCTTTTCTGGATGTCAATCTCTTTATTTTTCTATTCTATTTTTCTTTTCAATTGAAACCTGAATATGAAAAGTAATTTGTATAACAATTCCAAGAGAAATTTTTTTGCCCATTGATGCACAAAAAATGAAGAGAATTTTTGATTGCGGACAGGATCAATTTCTGAGTCATCATAATTCTTTCAATTTGTGCACCTATTAAAAAGCATTAAAAACAACGGTAAATCAAATTCTTAGTGATTAAATAATAGAAGCTCCTTGTTTTAGAGCTTCTTTATTTTGTTACTGGTGCCTTGTTGTAAGGAAAACTTTTTGTTGTTTTCAATTTTGGTTTCAATCAAGTTGTCTTTTCACCAGTGGTTGCCAGTGGTTCATTCTGTGTGCTTAAACACTGTATGTTTACTGTTTACCTTCTGGGAACCTTATTGTTAGATATCAGTAAAGAAATTTTGTCTCATAACAATAAAAGCGCTCAAAACTTACAAAAGCGTTGCAGCCTTGTGGAACTGGGCTTCAAGGGATTAAAAATTGTGTTCATCGCATTTGAAATCAAACTTTGTAGTTTTGCGTAAAAAGAAAGAATGAGAAAAAATAGATCTATGAGTCTTTGTTCATACATTATTCTGTGGATTATAAAACCTCTTTTGCAAATTCTTGCCTGAGGAATCAGAACCTAAAGCTAAAACTCTGCTTCTTCAAATTAATAATTCAGTTTGACCCTCAAAGACGAGTAGATTAGATTAGATGAGCAATTGGACAATCTTTATCTTTGAAAATATTTTCTAAAACCTATGGTTAGAAACTTAGTCATTTTTCTCAAAATTTTGTGGCTTTTTCAAATATTAATTTACTGTTGTAATTGGTACACAAATATCGGAAAAAGACGTAGCATTTTCGTATCAAATGTTGATTGTTGTGGTTAGATACTTTGAGGTATTGCACGCAAATTAAGACTTTCATATGGAAAAATTAAAATTCCATAAGTGTCAGTGATAATATGCGATGTTAGTGCATTTCCGGTCTCTAATTTTTAATT
>NC_134469.1:54032199-54167199 GCF_964194025.1 Convolutriloba macropyga
ATCGAAATCAGAAAGAATGTTCCTAATTCGTTTTTCCAAATTTTTCCCTAATTGAGCTGTAATTTTAAATATTTCTCCTGTGGAAATAACCTAGAAAAAGGCAATATTTTCATTAAAAAACGACAGAGCCCCATTACAGTTTAAATAATACAAGATTGGAGCTTAACTAGTCTAAACTTTGCTGCTTCGTCACAACAAATGACTAACCCAAATAGTAGCCCAAATTTGACCAAAAATAAAATTGACGAGTTTTGGAACTAATTATTGAGTTATATATGCGAGAAACTATTAGCTACGAAATGAAAATTTTGTATTGTTTCACTATTAGTTCTTTGGATAGTGGATCAGACTGTTGACTAGTTATACTCAACAATAAGACTAAGAAAAAAAATATCAAATGCTGGCAAAACAAGTGAATTGAATAAAAGTTTAAGAAAACAATTTCACGTAGACTAAGCTCATGAGCATTACTACATTATGTTTTTCATTGAGCGGATTTCATCGTAACTTGAAAATTTACATAAAAATATACGCGTCTGCAATTTCAACAGCATACTTTTTGAGATAAAAAAGAGCAAAATTTCAACCTAAATAATTTTTTTTCCAAAAATCAACGATGCGAAAATCTCGGTCTAACAGGATTAAATTGACCACAGAAGCAGATCTGGTGCTGTTTTTGATTTTAAAAAATTTTGAATCGTATTGCCTACATTCAAGAAATTCTGCCCATTTTTTAGCCAAATATATTCAGTGCACACCATTCAACAACTCTACTCTTTTTCATATTTAAACTTGAAACAAATAACACTGTCGTATACATTTTGACCCCCTTTTTAATTAAAATTGATGAAAATTTGAAAAGTATTCGAACAAAACAGAGGAAGTGAGGAGAGCGTTTAGAAAATTTTAAAACCGCTGTTTATACCACTCTTGACTCTGGACGCGAAAATTCCGTTAGGCAAAGTGGATCGGAACAAAAGTTTATCTTTTCGGACATTGGCACTGCAATTATAATTTTTGTGGAATGAGAAGTAAAAGATTCTATTAGCGAGGAAAGCCAAGCAGAACAATGATATCGGGGATCCCAATTACTAACACCACCTATACAAACACACAGACACGCCCACACACACACACACACACACACATATATATATATATATATATATATATCTCAAAAACTATTCATCATCACATTAAATTTCTCAAAATTCTGAGCCTTAATTTTTTAAATCGTAAAATACCACCTGCATTTTTTTCTTCGCAAAGTTGGAAATGAAAAGTTGGAATTAAAATAGCCGTCTTATATCACTTTTTTTTCCTTCTTTCTGAAATGCTTGGTATCAAGCGGATATTAATGATATTAGTACATGTTTTTATTAATTGACATTACAGAGCAAACGATCATACGATGAATTAATTTAATAATTATAATTTATGTATGTAATGAAAAAGTTTAAATTATAATTTGAAAAGTGGAAAAAAATGAGAAAAAATCAAGAAAAATTATTTGATTTTGCTGAAGATTCTACGGAAAATGATTCAATGGTTAGTCTCAACCTCAGATTTTAGCTTTTGAGTTTCAATCAAATTGCAGAAACAGACTGATTGTTCCCATGTTTTGACAAAAATACTGTATTGCTGAAAAATTTGTTTTTTTTTGAAAATTTTTGATAATATTGCCTTCTGAGTAAACCGACGTGTAGCAGAAACTTGATTATTTTTGTGGCATCAAAATATTCAAATTAAATAAGTTCAGAGATGGTCCATAGCCTTATCTTGGCAGCTTGATAGCTTTTATGAACTGTATAATAATTTTGCTTGGTTCCTTTTGTATCAAAACTGTAACAAAATTTCTGGCTAAGTTTGCGTAATCTCATTTTATGCCCAGAATACTGAAGGTTAAAGGACTTCATAAGTTTTTTCTTTTTGGAAACGAATCGATTTTGAGCAATTATTTAGCCTAAGACTTTAATACCAAACTTTTTAGTTTTAGTTGCTTGAAACCAAATTCAAAGACTTAATTGTTCTTGTGAAAAGTGCAATGGGTAATTTCGAAACCAACAAGGCAACTCGGTAATGTGCGATCGCACATAAGGTTCCGGCCCCGCTCATCCACAATTTTGGCTTGATGTTCTACCAAATGAGGAACATAGAAAAACCCAAAAATTCAAGAATTTAAAAAAAAATTGGTGTATGGGCGAAAAAAAGTCGCCGAAGCAAATAACTGTAGTGGAGTAAAAATGGTGCATTAGATTGGTGAGATGTGCAATTATTAAGAAAGCGAGTCAAGACGAACAGCAAAATCAAACAACAGCAACAACAAAAACTAATTACATCAAAAATTTCATGTCCGTTTTAAAAAACAAAACTTAATAACAAAGTCAAAATACCGTCAGATAAAACTGATATTAAACAAAAAAACTTGTAAATCAACAGAAAAGATAAGGAAGTAGTCAATAAAAAGGCTTGGTAAATAAAGAACAAAAACAGTAAAGTTGAAAAATTCGCCTATTTTTTTTTAAAACATTTAATTTTGAAATAATGAAAACCATTAGAAATCAAATAAAACATCCCGTAGTTGTACTATTACCAATGGTTCCAAAGAAGGAATTATGAGCTGCCGGTATTCAATTTTCTACGCGGTTACAAAAAGAACATATAGACAACAAACAAAAATTCAATTAAAACTTGGCAGAAAACGCTTTCGAAACCGTAAAGCCATACTGTGGCCTTCAAAATGCGTTCAATTGCACTTTCTTCAACCACCAATAATGAATTATGTGACCTCTCATTAATGAAGCAAGGTAACAAGCAGACAAAAATGGAAAACAAAATGCAAAAATAAGTAACACTTCAAATTTTTTTCGAAAAAAAATATTTCCAAAGACATGAACGCTATTAATTACAGAATATATAAGAATATTACTGTATAGTAAAATTAATTAGATTAGTATATTCTTCCAAAAGGAGCCCATGAGACTTGTAATTATCCAGAATATGTCTTATGTCTACAAAAAGAACGTCAAACATGACAAAAATCAAAAATTAATTTATTTTTTTTTGGTACCGAAGCCAGTAAATTAAATGAATTCTTCAAAAAAATTAGATTGTGTGACACTAATCCCCTTTTGAAACCTTCCCCTGAAAACAATAATGTTATAATTGGCCTGTAATTAACGAAACTAGATAACAACCAGACAATAAAAGGAACAAAATTTCGAAGTTAAAAAGTGTTTTTTTTAGTTTGAAACACAATTGTTTTCAGAGTCAAGAAAGCTATCAGCTATCTACTAAAATCAGAATATCGTCTCATCTATTTTTCCATGAAAAGGCAATGAAACTGGGTCATTGTACAGTAAAATTTCGAGAAAGTAGTGTCGAAGCCGCTAAAATCGTAATCTATATCTTCAAGCATTTTAATATTATCAATTGTGCATTATTTTGAAAGCCAATATTGTGATATATGATCTGTCAATAACTTGATAATGTGACAAAACTAGAAAACGAGAAAAAATGGGCAAATACCTAAAAATTAAAAAAAATTTGAAATCTACTTCTATCAAAGCCAGTAGCCATAACTTAAGGCGTAAAACCGCAATAAAGATTGAATTTGATTTCAATAGAAAGAAGAAGCATTCTTTCATTGCGGACAATAAGCTCCAAGTTGACCAAAATAAGAGAAAAATAGAAGCAAAAGTTCAATAAGTCATTATTTGTTTGAAAATCGAATACTTTTTAAGTTCAAAACGACCATAAGCTTTCAAGAATTCAACTAGATACAATAATGTGGAGCGAATTAGGAACGCAATTGGAACAATGATTAGTGAGTTTTTTTTGAAATATTCTGTTATTTAATTACTGTAGAACAGATCGATTTTTTTAAATAAAAAACTGACTGTTGATAATCCAAATTTTTTTGGATTATACCACTCCAAGATTGGTCCAAAACTAAAAACTAGCCCTGCTGATGCTATTTGTTCTTAAGAATAGTTAATTTTTTGAATGTTATAGATATTGATTTTTTGTTAGTTAAAAATCAAAAAAAAATGCGGCGTTTTTGATAATCATTGAATAAATTTAGCTAAAAACGGCGAAGTTTTAATTACAGAGCACTCTCAATTTAATTTGAGTTTTAAAAAAAACCCTTTTGAGTCTACAAAAATTTTGTTAGTGGTGTTTGGGTCTGTACTTCCTGTAAATTTAATCAAAATGGTTAAAGAAAATTATTTCGTGCTGTTTTTGAAGAAAAAGTCTTAATTCTGAAATATTTAGCCGGAAGTTTTGACAAAAACAATAATAAAAATAGCCTACATGTTCTTTTGATTTTTTTGTTTTTGCAAATGAAAGTCAACAACACTTTCAAATAAAAATTAACAAATTTTAGCAAATTGGCGAAGTTCTATTCTAAAATTCCGGAAAAAGTGAATAAAATCTCGCCGGAATTCACACTATTTTCTAAAATTTTAGACCTCGATAACACCCTGCAAAAAAAACGAAAATTAAAAAAATCTTTTTAATTCCATATTTTGCGCTGGACAAGCTTTCTAATGATACTGGTCTCAACTCTCTACGATGAATATATCGATCGGCCAAAATTGACTGAACAAAAAACCCGTTTGAGTATATAGTTCCTTCCCCCTCAAGAGGAGTCGGAACAATTAAAATCTTCTTAATCCACATTTATTATCAAGAGGGAAGAATCTGAAAATAGTCACCACTTCAAATTTCTTTCATTTTTGTAATAAGATAATTTTGTCGTGGGAAAGGGGCGATTTTAAGCAAACTTGAACTAAATTAATTTAGTGACAACCGCTTCTAGACATTTTCACAATTCTAATCTTAAAAATGGGTCGTGAAAAAGCCAACAAATTGGAGTATGTGTAATAAATTTTTCGGAAATTGCGCAATGACAAGACCTGAGACCCCAAACTGTAATGATTTCTTTTTTATCTTCAACATTTGAATTGCACAGGTTAAATTTGTTTGAAAAAAATTTTTCTAAAGTGGACAATGAATTTAATGCGTGTAGAAAATAATCAGTGGATCCACTTCACAAATTTTTTCATGCCAACTTCTGAGCTTATTTATAAATTGAAACCAGAAAGCTCTGTGTTATAATATAAAGTCAGTTATAACATGAAAAGATATTTTTGACTGGGTAACAATTAATTTCTTGAACTAGGTCAATTATTGGAGCCTCGAATCAAACTGATTTTATAATTTTATACTTGGAGTTCAACAATAGAAATCAGAATATCCTAATACATATATAATTTTGTTGCGCATTTATCCTTACCAAACAGCTCTGCTAGTGCATGAAACTCGGATGTTTTTTTAATGTTTGTCATAACAAATTGTTTACTATTTTTGAAGCTCACATCACAGAACTGCATGAAACTAGGAAAAAGAGGCCGCTCTTCTAATAGGACTAACTAGTATCTAAGAGTCTAAGCATCAATTGGATTTTATTTTTTTTAAATTTGAGTCCGAATTCTATTGTCACAATATATCAGTGATTCTCTTCAATTAAACAGAAAGTTTTTTATCCGTAATATAAGCAGATATATTCTTTTTGTTCCGCCGTACATGGACTTTTGACGTTTCGAATTTTCTACCGTAAGAGAAAGCGAGTAAATTTTGGAGGTCAGTTTAAATATTATAACCAAAAACTTTACTGTCATAAACTGAGAAATTCTAAATTGCCGAAGTTTGAACAAATTTTGTTTAAGATTTTCATTCACACGGTTTACTAAATTTGGAGAATTTTTGAATGCAATTGATGTCAATCAAGTTTACACACAACACAGCTCAATCGCAAAATTATGCAAGCAATGACACGGGTGTAATTTGTAAAAAAAAGAATTATCGAGCCGTTGCTATTAAAACCGACATTTTATCGCACCGAAAGCAAAAAAGTTAACTTAAGCTATGTAAAAAATGTTGGTTTCTACTTTTGTTATGCCAGCAGTACAGTGCATATGTGTCTATGTATAATATTAGAGTATATAAATTTTATATTTTTGTTCATTAGATGAAAGTGCGGCTTGTGTTGTATCATTCAAACCGCATGATAGTTTTCAAAGTGTTTTCAGTTGATTGCTTCGTTAGTCACCACCAATTGATATAATGTTATTCACATGATACTATTCATATTAGTCACGCCCATATTATCTAAAGTTCAATAGACGTCCAAAGATAGAATCTATCACTAAAAGTTTGCTAATATTCATACAACTTTGTTTTCATTCGAATTTTTCATGCTTTTTGGAAACCGATCTGGGATCACCGATTTAGGTGTCAGAGTAAAATAGAAAATACCAAAATATTTGACACTGAAATATCTCACAATGCCGAGTTTGGATCATATGGCCATGCTTAAATGTTTATGACTACGCCTCAAGTTCTCTCCTTGGGACTTGACATGAAATAATACAACCGAATATTAGATATACCCTAGACATCTGAAAATTTCGATCGCCTAAGGTCTTACCAATTTCTTACAAAATTGTCTTATAAGTTCTTATAAGATTATGCGTCGCCTGAGTACGACTTTTTCAGGTCTTGCACGATAAAAATTTTATCAGATTTGATCAGATCTTACACGACAAAAGTTCATTTTTTTCAGATTTTAAGCGATAAAAAATCTGCTTTATCAGATCTTACACGATAAAAATTCTGCCTGGCAAAAAATTGTAAGATCGTGTAAAATTTTTATAAAATATTGTAAGATAAACTTTCGGAAAGCTAATACTCATCTTTTTTCTCAGATATCAAACGATAAAAACTTTTTAAGTATGGCATGTTCTTCAAATTGAAGACACTTTAGAGTTGCTTTCATGCAATAGCCATAAAGCTACAGCATTCAACACTTAAATGTCAGAGCAACAAAGAAAAAATTTTCTTATATTGTCTTTTGAGACTTATAAGATGTTGTGAAAATAGTTTTTCGAGTATCAGGTCCTCTTTCTGAAGCGGTAATTATAAAAATAGGATGAATTGTTTTCCAAAGACCAAAACTATCTCGAACTGCCAAATTGAGCCATAGAACATAGTTGAGATTCAGAATGAAAGTGCCGTCAAATTAGAATCAGCAAACAATTTTTGTTTCCTAATGAGTTGACCGATCATTTTTGACTTTAATAGGAACTTCACTACATTATACGGCAATAATAAAATCATTATAACATGTCCTATCAGATTTTACCAAATAAAGTTCCACACAGGGCAGATTTTTCATCGTGTATGACCAGATAAGATCTTGCAATTTAACAATTTTTGATCAGCATCTTATCAGATTTCACACGACAAAATTTCCAGAATCACTGGGGTAGCTATCCACTTTCACTCGATTTAAAAACTCTTTCAATACCAACAGCGACTTTGTAATAGGACCAATGAAAAAGGATCAAAAAAATTTAAATGGGAACAACACTTCGGGTATTCTGGCAGTGGGCGAGGTGATTTTCCATATATACCAGGATCCAAATAACCTCCAAATTTTGGTTCAAAATATAGTAACACCAACAACAAACTTGTGAGCCAACTATTAAACGCAAAAACCAGAAGGAGTCATTCAATAGGGAATTTGGTTTTGGTTTTTTGTAAAATTACGTATTCTTAAGCATTTTAGCGTTATATAAAATGTCATGCCATATAACACTGAGAAGAAAAGCGGAGAAAGAAATGTCGCAGAGAAAAAAATTGTAAAGAGGTTTAAATGATGGACTTCCATTAGAATGTTTAATTTTATGTGGGAGCAGAATTGTATGGAAATAGATTTCACCTACAAAATTCCTGGTCTTTTAATAGGTCGAGAGTATTGAGAAATATTGAATTCGCAAGAAAAATTAGTTTTCGGATAAATTAGTTTCCAAATTTACTTACAATAGTACAATTGGTTTTTCGAAAAAATACGGGAAATGTTGAAAAATTTGAAAACCCGTTGACTACGTTATAAGCAAGAGCAAAATTTCAGTGCAAATGTAAACTTTTTGGGTCCAGCATGAACATTTTAGGTCGAGGTAAAGCGAGCTTCATGTTTTGGTTGAGCTAAAAGCCAGCATCAAAAATTTTGGTCGAGCAAAAGTCTAGCTGGGCTATCAGTTCCAGCTAAAGGCTTCATGGTTTGTTTGAGTCGACCGCCGCTGTCTTTTCATACAACTTTTTGGTCGAGCATGGTCTTATGAAAAGTCGGGGCCTAAACCAGGGAACTCCTCTAACTGAAATTCAATTCATATCAATTAACACCATTTGAGTTCAGTTAATCGCCAAAATTCAAATGCCAACCTTATTTGTTCCATTGGTAACACTGATTTTAGGTTTAGGGCGTATGTGGTGATGCCACTTCAAAATTGCATGCAAAAATTATATTACTTCAATTAGACAGAATCACTGGGATATTAATCCACTTGCACTCGATTTAAAATTTCTTTCAATACCAACAGCTACTTTGTAATAGGACCAATGAAAAAAAGATCAAAAAAATTTAATTGGGAACAACACTTCGGGTATTCTGGCAGTGGGTGAGGTGATTTTTCATGTACCAGGATTCAAATTACTTCAAAATTCTGGCACAAAATATAGTAACACCAACAACTAACTTGTGAGCCAACTCTTAAACGCAAAGATCAGAAGGAATTAATCAATAGTTGTTTCATTGGTAGCCCTGATTTTTTAGGTGCTTGAATCATTCCAAGCGTGAATCTACCAACCAATTATAATTGTGTTAGTATGAATAAGGAACCGGTAGCACAAAAATCTCTATGAGTTTGTACTAAGAAAAAGCAAAATATAGATTGAACCTGTTTTAGCTGAAAAGAAATATGTGATGAAGAGATCTAAAAATTAGTTAAACTGTTTACAAATTGATTTTGTAAAAAAATTAATGTATCAAGCGTCATGGTATTTTACGTTTAGGGCGTATGTGGTGATGCCAATTCAAAATTGCATGCAAAAAATTACATTACTTCAATTAGACAAAATCACGGTAATTATCAAAATATGATGAATTGTTTTCCAAAGACCAAAACTATCTCAAACTGCCAAATTGAGCCATAGAACATAGTTGAGATTGAGATTGAAACTGCCGCCAAAGTAGAATCAACAAACACTTTTTTTTCTTAATCGGTGAGTTGACCGATTATTTTTTACTTTATCGGAACCTCACTACATTATAAGGCAATATTAAAATCATTATAAAATGTACTATCAGATTTTACCAGATCAAGCTTCTCATAGGGCAGATTTTATTAGAGCAACATCTTATCAGATTTTAAACGACAAAATTTCCAGAATCACTGAGGTAGTTATCCACTTGCACTCGATTTTAAAATTCTTTCAATAGCAACAGCTACTTTGTAATAGGACCAATGAAAGAAAAGATCAATAAAATTTAATTGAGAATAACACTTTAGGTATACTGGCAGTGGGTGAGGTGATTTTTCATATATACCAGGATCCAAATAACCTTCAAAATTTGGTTCAAAATTTAGTAACACCAACAACTAACTTGTGAGCCAACTATTAAACGCATAGATCAGAAGGAATCATTCAATAGGAAATTTTGGTATCGGTTTTCTGTAAAATTGCGCATTCTTAAGCATTTTAGCGTTATAAAAAATGTCATGAGAGATAACACTGAAAAGAAAAGCGGAGAAAGGAATGTCGGAGAGAAAAAATTGCAAGGAGGTTTAAATGATGGACTTCCACAAGAATTTTTAATTTTATATGGGAGTGGAATCTTATGGAAATAGGTTTCACCTGCGCAATTCCTGGTCTTTTAATAGGTCGAGCGTATTCAGAAATATTGAATTCTTAAGATAAAATAGTTTTTGGAGTTAACCAATATAACGACCTTGTTCGGTTGAATTGAACTTTTAACAAAGCTCTAACAAACAACAGTTCATCAACAATGAGTTCAGTGTGTTACGATTTAGTTCATTTCATTCTAAAATTTGTTTTTTCAATTTTACTTATAATAGTTCAATTGGTTTTTCGAGAAAATACGAGAAATACTGAAAAATTTGAATGTTAAAACCCGTCGACTACGTTATAAGCAGGAACCAAATTTCAGTGCAAATGTACTTTTTTTTGGGTCCAGCGTGAACATTTTAGGCCGAGTTAAAGCGAGCTCCATGTTTTGGTTGAGCTAAAAGCCAGCATCAAAATTTTGGTCGAGCAAAAGTCTAGCTGAGCTATCAGTTCCAGCTAAAGGCTTCATGGTTTGTTTGAGTCCACTGCGGTCTTTTCATACAACTTTTTGGTCGAGCATGGTCTTATGAAAAGTCGGGGCCTAAACCTGGGAACTCCTCTAACTGAAATTCAATTCATATCAATTGACACCATTTGAGTTCAGTTAATCGCCAAAATTCAAATGCCAACCTTATTTGTTTCCTTGGAAACACTGATTTTTAGGTGCTTGAATCACTCCAAGTGTGAAGCTACCAACCAATTATAATTGTGTTAGTATGAATAAGGAACCGGTAGCACAAAACTCTCTATGAGTTTGTAGTAAGAAAAAGCAAAACAGAGATTGAACCTGTTTTAGCTGAAAAGAAATATGTGATGACGAGATCTAAAAATTAGTTAAACTGTTTACAAATTGATTTTGTAAAAAAATTAATGTATCAAGCGTCATGGTATTTTACGTTTAGGGCGTATGTGGTGATGCCAATTCAAAATTGCATGCAAAAAATTACATTACTTCAATTAGACAAAATCACGGTAATTATCAAAATATGATGAATTGTTTTCCAAAGACCAAAACTATCTCAAACTGCCAAATTGAGCCATAGAACATAGTTGAGATTGAGATTGAAACTGCCGCCAAAGTAGAATCAACAAACACTTTTTTTTCTTAATCGGTGAGTTGACCGATTATTTTTTACTTTATCGGAACCTCACTACATTATAAGGCAATATTAAAATCATTATAAAATGTACTATCAGATTTTACCAGATCAAGCTTCTCATAGGGCAGATTTTATTAGAGCAACATCTTATCAGATTTTAAACGACAAAATTTCCAGAATCACTGAGGTAGTTATCCACTTGCACTCGATTTTAAAATTCTTTCAATAGCAACAGCTACTTTGTAATAGGACCAATGAAAGAAAAGATCAATAAAATTTAATTGAGAATAACACTTTAGGTATACTGGCAGTGGGTGAGGTGATTTTTCATATATACCAGGATCCAAATAACCTTCAAAATTTGGTTCAAAATTTAGTAACACCAACAACTAACTTGTGAGCCAACTATTAAACGCATAGATCAGAAGGAATCATTCAATAGGAAATTTTGGTATCGGTTTTCTGTAAAATTGCGCATTCTTAAGCATTTTAGCGTTATAAAAAATGTCATGAGAGATAACACTGAAAAGAAAAGCGGAGAAAGGAATGTCGGAGAGAAAAAATTGCAAGGAGGTTTAAATGATGGACTTCCACAAGAATTTTTAATTTTATATGGGAGCGGAATCTTATGGAAATAGGTTTCGCCTGCGCAATTCCGGGTCTTTTAATAGGTCGAGCGTATTCAGAAATATTGAATTCTTAAGATAAAATAGTTTTTGGAGTTAACCAATATAACGACCTTGTTCGGTTGAATTGAACTTTTAACAAAGCTCTAACAAACAACAGTTCATCAACAATGAGTTCAGTGTGTTACGATTTAGTTCATTTCATTCTAAAATTTGTTTTTTCAATTTTACTTATAATAGTTCAATTGGTTTTTCGAGAAAATACGAGAAATACTGAAAAATTTGAATGTTAAAACCCGTCGACTACGTTATAAGCAGGAACCAAATTTCAGTGCAAATGTACTTTTTTTTGGGTCCAGCGTGAACATTTTAGGCCGAGTTAAAGCGAGCTCCATGTTTTGGTTGAGCTAAAAGCCAGCATCAAAAATTGTGGTCGAGCAAAAGTCTAGCTGAACTATTAGTTCCAGCTAAAGACTTCATGGTTTGTTTGAGTCCACCGCGGTCTTTTCATACAACTTTTTGGTCGAGCATGGTCTTATGAAAAGTCGAGGCCTAAACCTGGGAACTCCTCTAACTGAAATTCAATTCATATCAGCTGACATCGTTTGAGTTCAGTTAATCGCCAAAAATCAAATGCCAACCTTAGTTGTTTCATTGGTAACCCTGACTTGCAGGTGCTTGAATCATTCCAAGCAGGAATCTGCCAACCAATTATAATTGTGTGAGCATGAATAAGGAACCGGTATTGCACAAATCCCTATGATTTGATACTAAGAAAAGGCAAAAAAGAGACTGAACTTGTTTTAGCTAAAAAGAAATATGTGATGACGAGATCCTAAAATTAGTTAAAGTGTTTACAGTTTGATTTTGTAGAAAGGTTATTGTATCAAGCGTCAGGGTATTTTAGGTTTAGGGCGTATGTGGTGATGCCACTTCAAAATTGCATGCAAAAAGTTATATTACTTCAATTAGACAGAATCACTGGGATATTAATCCACTTGCACTCGATTTAAAATTTCTTTCAATACCAACAGCTACTTTGTAATAGGACCAATGAAAAAAAGATCAAAAAAATTTAATTGGGAACAACACTTCGGGTATTCTGGCAGTGGGTGAGGTGATTTTTCATGTACCAGGATTCAAATTACTTCAAAATTCTGGCACAAAATATAGTAACACCAACAACTAACTTGTGAGCCAACTCTTAAACGCAAAGATCAGAAGGAATTAATCAATAGTTGTTTCATTGGTAGCCCTGATTTTTTAGGTGCTTGAATCATTGCAAGCGTAAATCTACTAACCAACTATAATTGTGTTAGCATGAATAAGGAACCGGTAGCAAAAAAATCCCTATGAGTTTGTACTAAGAAAAAGCAAAATAGAGATTGAACCTGTTTTAGCTGAAAAGAAATATGTGATGACGAGATCCAAAAGTTAGTTAAACTGTTTACAGGTTGATTTTGTAAAAAGCTAAATATGTCAAGCGTCAGGGTATTTTAGGTTTAGGGCGTATGAGGTGATGCCATTTCAAAATTGCCTGCAAAAGTTACATTCCTTCAATTAGACAGCAAGTTTCTATTGATATTTCAATATGAGAGGAAAAATGTAAAAATTAACAAATGCACAGCTCCTGTTTGATCCACATTCATTTTTTAATTGTTACTTAGAGTAGATTCAGTTCTGTTTTCTCTAAGATCTCTTCTAATTTCAATCGCTACCTTTTTCACAATTTAAAACCTCCCAATCTTATCTCCTCTAGATAAGAATTTGGATTCGCGCAATATTGTATGAAGATGTTGCTCCACATTCATTTGTGGCAGTGCCTTTGTCATAAATTAAGGCGCCATCAAATCTGTTGATGGATTAATTAACTTTGGCATCAGCTTAATTTCTGACAAATTACTACTTTGTGTCGATGCTTTGAACTCCTGTTGTGCTCTTGCAATAGCTAGAAATGCATTTATTGATGCATCTCAGATTGTTTTCTCGATTATTGTTTGTTCACACTGTTCGTACCCCAATTCCTTGAGAAAGAAATTGAAAAACGCCGTTTCCTAGACAACGGCCAGAATGTTGTTGCTGGTTGATGTGGAAAAATTGTCTAGAAATGTAGTATGCCGAAGACATCTCCGTGCGCTCCTGCAAAGCTAAACAATCAGATTGTCACTGAAACGTGAGTAACATTTGCAATCCAATTAATGCCTTGTCTACCATGCTTGATCGACACAAGCAATTAGGGTAAAAATAATTAGACTTCTACAATTGCGCGTTTTGGTTGTTTTCAGTTAAGTTGTACGGTCTTTTCGTTCAAATTGTCTTCAAATAGTATCTTGAGAGACTTACATCTGGATTTCCCAAGTGCTCTGGTATAATTTGAGTATGTACCTCTTGGTCGACTGTTATTCCTCCCTCAGTTTATAGAAATTTCTGTTTCTGCTGTCACTTGATTTGATCTCTCAATTTAGCGAGTTTTATATTTGCTATTTTAGGTTTCATAAAATACTGCATGTAACTAAATTGCCAACCCCAAATAACACAAAAATTTTTGATGTTGACTTTTTTAAGAAATAATATTTTTGTATGCTTCTGTCAAAATTCTACTCCAGTTCCTGTTTTAAATTTTTGCCAGCGTGCGCTAGTACTTAAGTCAATTTTGATATTTCAAAAGTTAATTTTTGCAACTTTTGTCTCAGCAATCAAAAACACTTGATTTTTCTGCGGAATCTTCCTTGCAATCTGGATGCAGATAGGCTGCGTTAACCTTCAGTAGCATTCACAAAATCTTTTGAAGACTAAAAAAAATCAAAAGAGATTTCAAAGTGTCGGGATTGCTACTGAGATAGAAATTACAGAATACCAATTTTTTTAACAGCTTGATAATCTTTGGTTGATATACTAGTTTGTTGATATATTAATATAGATATATTAGTTTTTCAAGGGCTTCAAGAGTGTCCTCGTTGAACGTTGTATATCCGACGTCAAGGAATTAGGTTTCCCTTTTTGTTCCGACCTTGTTCTTCTTTTTAATCTAATCTAAATTTTTGGGTTTTAGCAATCTGCCAAACTCTGTTTTCATTTTGCTCCAAATTAGCCATCGCTTAGTTTGGAAACAATTGTGGCCTCAAAATTTTCCGCTTCGGCAACCATTTTGGCTCCAAAAACTGCAAATTTTTGCGGGAATACCAATTCTCTAATCATACGAAGTCTTGATTTCCTACAAAACACAATCAAAAGCTTTTTTTTATAACTAATAGGTTTGGAAAGTTCTCCTCGGATTTGTTCATTTTGTAAAATATACACCACAATGATATAGAGCTTTTTTTCTGAAATGGTCATGTGCTGATAATTATTCAAATTATCTCTCTGTCTGCGGCTCTCCTCAAAGTTCATGAGACGCTGTCTCAGTCACAAAATGCTTGAAGCCAGATTGAGGCGTTTGCTTTGTGTTGTTCTGTGGTGTTTGCTTTATGTCTGCAGTTCAATTTTCCTATTCTTTTTTTACTAGACGAAAAATAAAAGAGATTGCTCTTTCTATTATTTTGTAGCGTCTTTTCATGCTTCGTTTTGGCACTCACACAATTTTCGCGTGAACCCAAGCATATTGTTCTGCAATGAAACCTTGTCTGTGTTGAATTACATCCATAAAAAACTGGAATACCACTTTTGCAGCACACCATTCGTATTTCGTGCTTCAATATAACATCTCCTATACATTCATTTTTATTTTTGTTACTTGTGGTCTGTTCACTTTGGGTTTGATGTTTTCTAATCTTTCTTAACCGGCCTTCTTTCTATCATCTTATGATCAATACTGCTTGAATGTAAGACTCAATCCAAATTGAAGTTTCCTTTTTTTTGCTTAAACCACATGCGAAGACACATTTTTTTGTTTACATGCACTAAGCAGGAGGCTTTTTGCAGAGCAAATGCTGCATATAAAAAGTTCACTTGCGTTACAATTAGCAAATGAATATTTTGTTCTAAACATACAAACCCAATCAAGAAATTGTATAACTATTATGATCGGAAAATTTCTCGTCAGATATTTTTTAAGACAGTTAGTTACACACCAGCCTGATTAAAAGCCCTCTTTGACGAAACTTGTGATCCTCAAATGACAATCAACACAGTGATAGCAAATTTTTTCCTGAACAGATAGTTTCTGTTAGGTATGATTTAGTTTGAAGTGCAGATTTGTATTTTGAGTAGTACTAATGACATTTTCTCTTCAGGGGGGAAATATTGGATCTCAGATTTCAACACTTTGTCAATATAGAATAATGAACCCCGAGGAAACCTTAGGAGTAATTGCACATAAGAAAGTGATCATAATTTAGCTAATGAATAAGGGAGATTAAGATTTTTGGTTTAATTCAAGATACTTATCTGTAGTGACAATTTAGGAAAAATTGGTCATTTGTATAGTCGCGATTTAGTTTTGAAAATTCACTTTAAAGTTAATTTGTAAGATTTTTTGTAGGCTGGCTATCTAGAATTTTGCCTTTTGTTCTTGTATCACCACTCGGATTTTTTTCGCTTGGTGTTCATCTGGGTTCTCTGGGTTCAGAACATCAGCTGTCGTCACATCAGTTGATATCGAGATCAACTCAAACTGATTTGCCATCAACTCATTTTCTGATCAATTTCTGTCGATGTGCGGTGTATGCATGTGGAGCACTTGATTTTTGCACTTAAATAATTACGTGCAAAAAAATACTGCACATCAAATAGTTCAAACAGTTTCCTTGATAATTCATCAATATTGAAAATTAATTGTCAATATTTGTCAAAACGACCAGTAGAGCTTGAAAAGCCTTCATTTTCTTTTTCGTCTCTGTGATTCAAAAATTTTCAGATTTTGCAGTAGTTAAGTTTTATTTTAGTCCTCGAAGAAACCCTAGTTTTAATCTTAAAAATAATCGAAAATGGCAGGGAAGTACAATGAAAACAGACTCGGGCTCAAGTCCGGTGAAGGGACCTTAAACCTAGCATAATTGACTGTATATACATGCACAGTTCAGAGTCACAGTTAAAGTTGAGCTAGAGCCCTTTCAAGATTTTACCATAATGTTATCTGTGGGTTATGGTTGGGGCAAACTCTTTGCAACATTAATGGCTAAATATGAAGTAGTGAATTATTTTTTGTGCAAGAGCTTGGACAAGAACAAAATAGCAATCACACAATGATAGCAAAATTTTTTTAGTGATCAGATAGTTTCTCTTAGGGATGGTACATGGGTGCATGTAAAAAAATAATTATAACCAGCTCAACTATATCTCATTTATTTCTTTCCAGCCAATGAACTTACAACAATATGATAAGATAAAGTCTCTACAATTAGACTAATTAGAAATACAAACATTAAGATTTTGAACAAACTGAAGGTTGACATAACTGTGTTGCTTTGGGGTGTTGCAAATTGGTGTGGTATACCAAAACAATCTGTATGAGTTTAAACAACAATGATCTACAAGGTACTTGTCTTGAAGCTCTCTCCTTTGCGACAAAATGGGAGAAATGAGATCTGTTCTGTTTGTGCCCCCTTCCCTCACCCCCCCCCCCGCCCCACACACACACACACCCGCTGAGTAGGTGAATGTTATTTGCGCCCCCCCCCCCCCCGACCCACGCCCGGGTCGAATTTCCTCCCTAAAGTCCTCCCATTTTGTTGTAAGAGTGGCGGGTAATTTGTCTATGGCAGGTAAATTGATGTAAGGGTGAGGGGTAGTTTTGTTTGGGGGGATGCTGAGAGAATTTTTGAGGAATTACCCCCTCTGGCCAAAATTATGACCTATGGTAAATTAATCACCCACTCGTACTTCGTTTTGGTCTGTTAAGGGGGTGAAATGACGCAAGAGTTAGGGGGTATTTTCTCCATTACCCCTCACTCTTACATCATTTTGCCCCCTTTGGCAGCCCATTGCAGCCCAAAAAGATGTAAGAGTTTTGAGCTCCATTTTCCTAAAAGATCCTGATCCCATTACAGCCCCACTCTTACATCTTTTTGGGCGGAAAAATTGAACCAGGGCGTGCAATTAATTTACGTAATGATTTACT
Source organism: Convolutriloba macropyga (assembly GCF_964194025.1). NCBI lineage: Eukaryota > Metazoa > Xenacoelomorpha > Acoela > Convolutidae > Convolutriloba > Convolutriloba macropyga. The sequence continues at coordinate 54,049,737 of NC_134469.1, forward strand.
AGTTAATGGCACGTGCTGTATAGCTGGGGGAGCACAACGTACTACGGGGCACAAACGCAAAAGATCCGAGAAATGTTATCACCATAGAAAACATTGATCAAAAATATTTACACATGAACACGACAACAAGTCCAATCCATTTGTCTTTTTATTGGTCCGTATACATCAGTGATTCAAACACTATTTAGCCGACACTTTAGCAAATATTGCTAAAAGAAAATTACAGTTCATATTTATCACATGCGTGCTATTAGAGTAAAGTAGCGTCCTGTGGAAAATTTAGGCAAGCTATAGGGGACTGCGGAATTTGATGAGAATCAATCACAACCCAAAAAATTGTCTGTCAGCTAATGCCCCTAGTCCCTGGTCATGCCTGTTCACTCTGTTATAAACAATAGCAGACACTTTAAACACATTGATTTTTTTCAAAATAAGGTCCAGCATTACAATTGAGTTGAGATGATTTTTAGCAGCAAAAGTTCGGGCCAAGATCTGATTGAGCAGAGAAATTTTGGATCGAGCTAAAGTCGAGTGCAGAGAAGAGGGGTCAAAATAAAATCTAGGTTTTTCCTAAGCTCAATCCAGAGTCTTTTTGTAGTTAATTTTAGTCTCAACGTTTTTTTTGCAATAACAATTTTGAGTTAACAATTAACTTGGTTTCTTTGACTTTGTTGATCAAAACGGCAGATCAAAAGTTTAAATAATCAATATTTATCAGTCCATCTCATTTTTCCACTCATGAAAAGTTTGTTTCTGTTCTCCCCACTTTGGTCAATCAAAAATAAAAACTCGCAGCTGAATATGAAATTTATATCCGCTAATCAGAAACGTTTGAAAAACTTTGCTTCACTGGTGAGCTTGAAATTCTCAATAGACATCGGAGACTGTCATGGCGCGTAAGTAAACACCATTACGGGCAGACCCACGAATTACAGCTACTGAGAGTGACTGAGCGAGCTTGTCAAAAGCAATGGAAAGTCCCTCCGATTGATAGCTCCGTCTGTCTGAAAGTGAGGCTGATCGTCTTAATGCCTTCTTAGGAACTAAAGAAATAAATCCTAATATTTTCCCTGTACGACCGTAGTACCTTGCGGTGAACTCTTTTGTTCATCTACCCTAATTTTTTGATCCTCAGCTTATTCAATTGCGTAACCTGACTTTTCACCCGCATTTTGGATAAATTTTAGTTGCCGAAAAGATTTCAAGGTAACAGCAAGAGGAATACAAGGGCCTGAGGTCAAAACTGGCAGAAAAATGTCGAAAGAAAGCGAAATGCAATCAGCTGGTGAAAAAGTTGTTGCAAGCTGGTCTGGATTTCATCTGTGTGTTACAATGGCGTCTCATTTTCCGTGAAGTCACCAAATGGGACCACCCAAAAAGATCCAAAATATCTATAGTTCACTTGGTTTATTTTTTTCAAAGTCGTAATTTTTAAAACCAATGATACCAAGTTATAACCTCACACTCACAAAAAATTCTTCGGAATGCAAACGCAGAACTATAACTGAAGTGGGTGCTGCAGCTATTCATGCGCTGGATTGTGGAAGAGACAGCGACGCTCACAAAATTTGGATTTTGCATCTTGTCATGAAATTTTTGAGAAATTTAAGTGCGCCTGGATTTTCCATTGTGTAATTATTGACAAATCAGAAGAATCAAAACTCTTGCAAAGCTGCAAATACTGGTTCCTCTTTGAGATACTGAATTGTGATTTTTATAACAAATCATTTGACTTTATGAGGGATTTCACGTAAGCAGATTTATATTGATCTTGATATTTACTGACTCCTAAACCGGCTGTATTAACGGGTTGGCATGCCCGCTGCCATGCGTGGTCGGAAAAAAATGATCCGAAGATTTAACCCAAATTCTTTCTTTGGCAATTGTCAAAACATTTCTCGACCTCGAGTAATTCAATTGTTGGCATACTAGTTGCGAAGATTGTAGAGAAATTTCGATGCCCCCAAAGCATGTTGAAGGATACCAAATGCAATTTGTGGATCGTCTATATAGTTCAACTATACAGTTGAACAATGCAGCAGTTTATTTTTGATCCGTTCCTATTGCAGCTCTCAGCAACTCCAAATCTTCGCTCAAATTGCGCGTCACGTCTCTATCAAAAGATTGATTTCTGTATTCAACAAAATTTTGCGTTTAGTTTTCCTAGAAAGAGGCGTCTTTCGGGCTTGTCATTAAGAAGGATTTGTAGAGTTTGTTGAGCTGTTCCTCTAACCAAGAAACAATACCATCATCTTAAAACCAAGTGTGTTGTGTCAGATTGGGAATGGGCTCTCAAACATTTAAAGTCAATGGTCACAAGGTCAATGAAAACAGCAAGAGACCCCATGGATTGGCCTGTTGCACACCTGATTAAATACACTGTTATTTTGTTGTAGAAAACGGGTATGTGTTGGCAAAAAAATGTGAAATCTTCCAGCCCCGAAATAAATTGCTTCACAGCAGACAAACAAATGATGTCAACGCGTGACCGAATGCTCTCTGAAAGTCATTCTGAAGAATCCCGAGACAAACAGAATTGACAATTGCCTGTTTTCATATGCATAACCTAATTCCTATTGAAGCGTTTCAAGTTATTCAGTTGATTCAAGTTTGGCTTTATTGTATCACCAAACACTTTGCTATGAATGAGCCGCCTTAGTTCTATGCTAAGCGCAACAGGGCTAACACTACCCTTTTTTGTCTGGAGCACAAAAATTGAGCAAATTGCCTCTCGAAGCTGCATTGAAAAGTTTTATTATAAGTTTTCTGGCTGACTATAATTGATCTCCTGTGATAAACTGCACTGCATTGAGCAAATGTTCAGGATTCTTTTTCAGAATGGAGCATTTTTGTAATTGTTGAATCTGATGAGCTGTTTATAAACGTCATTTTAGCTAAAAATGGAAACCTGATAAAGCATTATTTTTTTGAAGTAACTAAGGGCACGTTTTCATTTAAATGACTTTTTAGTGCTTTTATCATAGTTTTTCGCCAGATGCCATCCTTTCAGAGGCTAAGATTTTAGCACCTTGTCGGTTTTCGCTGCGTTATATTTTTATGTTTTCCTTCAAAAATTTTTCATTAAGTGTTTTAAATTTTCGGATGTTTTTTATTGTTTGGCTAATCATTAGGAACAGTTGAATTTTTTTAAATGCCTGAGCTGTAATATGCAACAAAAGGAACCATTCAAATGTTGACTAATGTGTTAACGTCAGTACCTAGTTTCGTTACTCATCGCCCGTGTTGGATATTGGCTTCTTTGTTCCGTTTGTAATGGTACTAGAGACGCAGGTTTTTGTGGCACAATTTACCAATCAATTAAACCTCAGTCTGCCATGCGTAAGGGCCCACAACATTTGCTTGCATGCTGATTTGACAAGTATAATTTTTGACGGTCTGCAATCTGCGTTCTAATATGTCTGCAATCTTGTCCCACATAGATGAAAATGTAAGTTATTTCGTATTCCAAGCCCAATTTAACATGCTGTTCAAAAATAATCTTTAAGAGACTTAAGAATGTTTTTTGAGTGGCGTTGTTGTGCAGAAACAGTAAAATCACAGTAAGAAGCGTTTGTCCGCAGATTTTTATTCGTTAAATTCTTGGTCGGTCACTATGTTGTAAATAATGTGGACATTTCCTTCTGGTATAATTTACAGTTGATTTGCAATCCGTTTTTGTTTTTGCGGTTTTTTTAAGAGTCAGCTAAATTTTACTACTTGTTTGATTTACAGTACCCAACAACAAATTGTCCGGATAATGATTTTTCCGTCATGTATTTTTGTTGATACTTAGAGCAGCGGCAAAAAATTTATCAGCTGCGTTCAGATCAAAAAAACCTATTGATACTTCTTTTAAGAAGAACTTTGCTGGAACGTTTCAATTAAATGGTCAGGGTTTGCTATAATCTAGATTATCCCCTAATTAAATTTGAATATATCCAATCATTGTGTTCTGAATTTTGCGTATCGAATTTTGATTTTTTGCTCAATTTTATCCAGCACCTGCAGTGTATAAAAATTGTTAGCTGGGTCAGGAAAAGCATTATTGTTACCACCGTTATTTGATAGTGCGTATAAATACTCAACTTTTGAAATTTCAGTGTCAAATCAGTGTGGATTTCTTTATCGGACTGCATGCTGCAAGCGTTAGTATAATGCGTATTTTTGGGTTGTCATTGTAAAAAGATTTATTGGCCCTTAGCTGGTGCTCATTTCGTCCGTCTGCTGAGTTTTACATTTACAATGAAAAAACTGTGCTGAGCCACAATGGGGACTGGGAGGAGAAACAAAACTTATCCAAACGGTTACAAATTGTGTTTGTTTTGCTCCAACTGTCTTCATCGCCCCTTCACCAAACAATAACAAAATGCAATTCCAGGCCAATCAAAAAATTGAAAAAGGACGGGATTTTGTAAGGGATCCCATGCGTTGCAGATTATAAATTTTTCTTTCCTTTTTTCTTCGTAAACATAATTCTAGGAATACCTCCGCAAAGCATTTGCGAATTTTCGTAGTTTGTTTTTACCAGTTTTTGGTGTTTTATGTTAGCTTTGATGTAAAAAAACAAAAACGCGGAAAAAATTTGATATCTTTAAATGGATTTGAGGTTGTAACAAATAATCGTATTATAAGGTTTTTTTCTACAATTATTTTTTCTATCTCTAGCATCATCAGGTAAAGATCAACTTAGATTTAGTCAATTTACAATGAAAAGAAAATTATTTTGAAATTCATTTATGAAACAAATCTATAAATTAAGAGTTTTTTGATATACAGATTTTCGTCAAAACAACATTTCGTACGTCGTTATGTTTTTATGATTTTCTTCATGATTTTGCTATTGAGTTCCTGAAGCTTTCTGATGCTTTCTACCACATTTTAATTGCTGAGAACGGTTGATTTTTTTAATGACTGAGATGTAACTCGCAAAATCTAAACGTACCAGCTGTTGGGTAATATTGAAATGTCAGCTTCTAGTTTAAGTGTTTATTGCGCATATTGGGCAATGGTTGCAATTTTGAGTTTTGTTACTGTGCAGATCCTGTAAGATAACCGCAAAAAAAGCTATTTTTGCAGTTCGTTAATGATAACTTTTAATTGGTCACTGTGTTGTAGAAAAATGTTGATAGCTCCTTCGTATATAGCTTAACATTTGTTTTACATTTCGTTTTGATTTTTTGCGATCTTTTTAGAGTAAGTTAAAAATTTTCCACTTGTCTGAATTACAAAAACTGACAAACAATTGTCATGATACGGACTTCTCCGCCATGCGTATTCGTTGACGTTTAGAGCTTCGTCAAAAATTTGACAGCTTATTTATTTTTAATAAAATTATAGATAGTACTGTTTTAAAACGATGTTTAAGGTAAAATTGTGCAAAGCTACAGAAATTCTTATTCGATTCATTTTCTGTTGGTATTCGGTAGCGTAAATAAGACGAATTTCTATTATTAATAATGTAGGTTGCCATATCAAAGTAGGCCAATTGATTTTTGGCATAAATTTTTTGACATCCGGATCATTTTTTGAAATACCGTAAAAAACGTAAATAGGATAGAAGTGCAAGATTGCAAATCTATTGTTTACCTGAAATTGCATTGCCAAAAGTTCCAACTTTTTCCAGTTGATCTTCAACCAAATAGTTGTACATAAAATGGAAAACTCCTTGCATTAGAGATCAAATAATCTAACACTGTTGTTCTTGGGCTGAGATTTTCCACTTTGAAACAAATTTCCGGTTTAGCACCGGCTTCATTTTGCTGATTTGTATAGCCTTAAATGTTATGAAATTTTCTTTTATGCGACAGGCATACGGAACTTTTGATTCAATTCTACTCGTGGAGCCACAACAATCAGCAATATCTTGACCCACGATCGAATCCTCCTTTTTTGTTCTGATGTCCTAGTGATAACTTTCCAGTTTCTCCTCCCATTATAGATGGATCCGCAACCTTTTCATTTTATTTCAATAACGACGTGCAGTTTTACGGTCTTTTTGAAAAAGGTTTTTTTGATTAGGAAAGCATGATCTTAATTCTTGCATACCTTTTCAAATCACATAATTATAATTTTTTCTAATTCTTTGGTAGTTGTTCGAGTATGGCTCGCTCTGTATAGTAAAAATTACATGAAGTGTAGTCCCATTTTTGTTGCAATTTATGTTTCGTTTCTAACTGATTTTCAGTGCTAGTTATTGTATCTAAAGTCTGGGTCACTACGTCAGAATACTGTGCCAATATATCTTGTTCTTTTCATGTGCCTGATGGAAGCCCAACCAACTGGTTGTTGTGTTAAAATCCCCGATAACTTTTCTTTGAACCGTGCTTTACGTTGTCTTGAGGCTGAAGAAATGCACAGATGCAAAATTTAAATTAAATTCCTGGGTCAGTTGGTATTGAATATCAATGAGAGTTTTTTGCTCCCATTCGGACCTCCTGCTCACAAATTAAACAAGTGGAACCAAAATTAGAATAAGTTACAAACTACTGTTCTCTCAACAAATTTCACGCAGAGAAGAAGAAATTGTCAAAAAAAATAAATTGATTTTAAAAAAAAAGAACGTTTTGGAACATTGCGTTCATCGTAAGGTTAAACAATCGGATGGAATTAATTACAAAGTATATAAAGTTTACTTTGACTCTTTCTCTTGAATTCTAATAAATGATATAAAAATGTTTCGAAACTATTTACAGTTAAAATCACACTTAACACTTTTTGTCTACATTTAATACACCAAAATTAACCTTTATCAGAATGACTTTTGAATTTCAAAAAGGAATTTTTTTGGATTTGCACAAATAATTCGATGTCAGTTACCACCCCGGTACTCTTCGCGCGTATTTAGCTGCGGTTTCAGTTTTTTGGTAAATAGCTTTCATTGTCATTATTTCTCCTCCCCGCAACATGAATCTAGAATCTCGCATTCAATATTTTTTGCTGTACCACAATATTCAACGAGGTGTCCCCCCACAGGGGTATCTTTCTTTTTATGCTCCGAAATTCCAATGGTATTATGTCAGCTGGTTTCGCCAACGTAGATAAAGCTGAATTCATAACATGTAACTTTATATACCAAATGCGATTTCAGATTTTTATCAAAACATAATTCCAGGGTGGGCATGCAGGTTCTTAATTTTCTCGTGATAATGATAAAGAGTTGTCAATTTACTACAAATTGAATTAAGAAAGCAAACATTTTCGAACATTGTTTTCGTCGTCCATAAAATGAGTTAAATTTTTGAGCTTTTTGATGTAGATGGCTTCTTTTGTCACTAATTGATCTCAAACTATGTTTTTAGCAATTATATTAGTCCTGTCGGTCTAAATTATGCAATTTACAGCATCACTGATTTTTCGTCTGACGCTTTTGCTTTTTCGTCCTCAAAAACGGGATTAACAGACAACGCCCCGCGGACATTAGGTGCTCTTATAACCTTTCAGCTCTGTTTCAGCTCAAACTGTTTTGGAGACTTCTACTTATGGTGTGAAGGGCGGTTCTTAGAGGTTGAAGACAACCGCGATGTTGGCCTGAGCACCACTATTGCCCCAAAAACCCAAACAAGCTGCTGTCCTCCTAACCCATTGTTGCCCCCGATCAGCACGCAGATGCCCCCTGCCCCCTCCGGGGTTAGCTAATGGCGAACAACCGCTCTCTAAAAACAGGCAAAATTATACTAATTTTCAATTTTTTCAAGCTTTTTGAAAATCTTTCGCCCCTTTTTGAATTTTATCAGCCCTAAGTGGAGAGGAACCTACTCTGGGTTCTGATATTAGGTTATCGCATAGTTAATAGTGGCAATAAAATGGTTTCAACATTTTACCGTCGCGGACTTATACATATTTTTTGACAAAGCTCGCACTTTTTAAACATTTTGTCTTTTAATGTCGAAATCCAAGTGTTTGAACCCAGGGGCCAGCAAACCTCCTTAAACGTTCGATAATAAGTTACTAAAAAAATATTTATTGGCCATCGAATAGTTTTCAACTTGTTATTACCACAAAATTTATCTATTTTTTATTAGAACTTGCAACATTTCTCAGTTTTTTGAAAATTTTTGTCATTTTATAGGTTTTTCCGGCCTCAAGAGCCAAGGAAACTCATTTCTTGTTTGATAATAGGCTACTGAATAGTTTCAAGATGTATTGAATTTTTGTTCAGTATTATAATATCACGAATTTAAGCGACTTTTCAAAAATCTTTGCTTATTTTCCAGGGGCCAAGGCTCCTCCAACGAGGTTTGATAGTAAGGTGCTTCATAGTCTCTAAAGTTAATGAAATGGTTATCTATATTTTAACGACTCGAGTTATAGCTATTTTTTGATAATATTCAATTTTAAAATTTTTCGAGTTATTATTATTAAGTTCCGATTTTATGGATCTTTATGAGCCAGTGAAAGTGTTTAAGGCGTGAAATAGGGATAATGGATAGTCTCTTGATACAATAAAATGGTTCTGAAGATATTAATATCACAAATTTCATTAAAATTTTGTTAAATTTTGCAATTTATTTTAAAATACTGATTGTATATGTCCTCTGAGTTTAACGATAAATACTGGCCATCGAAGCTTTTCAAGTCTTTTAGATGGTTTACTTGACATAACTCCAAGGTTAGAAAAAATTTATGAACATTTTTTCTTTTCTTTTAAATTTTGCAATATTTTATAATTCTATAAAATATCAGTTTTTTAATTGATTTACTAACAAGGCTAGTAAACTTAAAGTCGAATCTTATCATGGAAAATATTCTTAGATCTCTCCCTCTCTCTCTCTCTCTCTCTATCTATCTATCTGTCTCTCTCTCTCTCTGTGTGTTTGTGTTGGTTGGGGTTTTCTCTTTCTCTCTCTCGTTCACGTTTAACCTCCCGCATTCTCTCTCTCTCTCTCTCTCTCTCTCTCTTCTTAACTCTTTTAATAATACCGCACTTCAGCGGCTGTTATAACGCGGCATGTCAACGTCTATTACCCTAACCTCAGTTCACTTCAATTAAGCTAAAGCTAGCCTCACTAAACAGTGGCTAGGTACTGACGAAGCCAACTGCTCGCCGGTCGTTAGAGCGCAATTCGCCTGACGTTAGTCGGTATAGTTTTTCCACCCCGCGACAAGCACCTAGAATTCCCATTCATTATTTGGAGCTTTACCACAACATTCAACGAAGTGTTGTCACTATATTGAACACTCGTATACCGCGTGATGGAATGAGCTGACTGCTAAAATATTGACCATCCTGTCTGGACAATCCTGTCTAAAATATTGACAATCCTCACTAAAATATGAACAATCCTGTCTAGAATATGGACCATCCTCTCTTAAAAACTAATGACGATAGAAGCGATCTACATCAAAAAGCTGAAACCGCAAATAAATACGCGCGATGAGTATCGGGGGCGGGAATTGACATTGAAGTACTTGTTCAAATACAAAAATTTGACTTTTGAAATTCATAAAATATTCTGATACATGTTAATTCGAAATTTTGTCAACCCCAAAAAGTAAAAAATAAAAACAGATAGGATTGAAAGTAAAAATCCCTTTTCAGGAATAGAAAGCACTATACCCGGGATTTTCATAAAATCCGGAATAAAAAATGAATTGGTTTTAGTGTAATAAGTGTAAATGAAATGTTGTAAATGTGATTTTAACTGTAAATAATTTCAAAAATTCGATGTTACTGTAACTCATTTCTTAGAATTATAGTCAAAGACAAGTTTATATTTTTTGTAAATGATTTCATTTAATTTTTAAAACCTGACAATGAACGCAATATTCGAAAACGTTCGTTTTAGTTAATCAATTTAATGTTTAATTGACAATTACTTCTCTGCACCTGTCTGTAACATTTTAGAAAATTACTTGGTTTTGCTTTCTCTCGCCTGGGCCCGTTAAAGATTGAATTGACAATGGTTATCACACAATAACAAACTTTTATTCGGACAGGTCACCGAAGCCATTTCCTTGTTAATAAGACCCGCCCCAGGAGAACAAACTCAGAAACGCTTTCCTAGTCATTATCATGCGAAGATCAGCTGGAAAAGAAATGCATGAGGTATCCAAGAAAGACCTCACTGTCTTCTACTCGAACGACTTTGAGAAATACAGCCAAGTGGGCTTGTTTACTTGGATGATAAACTGCTACAGACTGATTCGCTAACAAAACAAATGACATTGCATTGAGTTCCAAAAAGACTACAGCTTGGATTCTCGGGCCTTGGGAAATGAACTACAAACGACTCGAAGAACTTCTGCTTCTCTTGATTGCTATTCTCACAGGACACAATAATATCGAAATACCAATAGTTGAAAATATTGTGGAGAGTAATCAAATACCAGAAAATAATAGCTAATAAATATAAACAAAAGAGTAGATGATAATTTCTCAGGAGATACAATCAGTTGTTTAGAGTGAAAATGATATAAAGTTGGAATAATTAGCGTTTAAATCAATTATACTGGAATTACTTCTCTCGACAATATTCAAAACTAAATTCTTGTACGTGGGGACCCTATTTTGTAACTGCAATTTAGTACAAAAGGTCAAATCAGAAAGTTAAGGGTAGCAAAGCTGAGTTCCGCGACGCTGATGCGTAAACTACTATTAAAACAACGTGCTGCTTTCATCTCATAACAACCTACTATTCAAGTTTTCTTTGTGGTGTAATATCACGGTGGGGAACAGGCTAGCTTATAGTTAAGAGTATTGCTCTTTAGATATTAGAAAAAAAATCTTTACGAATTGCTGAGTCGAATAGTTCGTATGCAAAAAAAACAGGAATGAAAGTAACAGCGATGTTTCAACTGACCAATCAATTGTTGTTCTCGCATCGAAAAAGTATTAAAAAATCCTTTGATTTCCCTTATGACAAAATCAGACACCTTCATGATTGGAAGTTTAGATTGAGAGTGTGGAGGACGTCAGTTGTCTATCTGCCTTGCATTCTGGAAGATTGCATTCTGAAAACATCTATTGCAATTGATGAACTGGCTGCTTTTTGTGCTGACCGTGAAAAGACATCAAAATACCTCTTCTCCATGTTGATTTTCAAACTAAATATCACGGGAATTATTTACAAAGTGGTAGATATAATTGTAATAGCTAAGACCGAATCTGGCTTCTCAAATATTAGAAATGACTTTATCCGTGCTTGTTACTGGGACTTCTGAGAGGATCAGAATCAGAATAGGTTGCAGACTGCAAGATTCTCGACAAATCTACCCTTAATATTTTACATTTTATACTGTGTGAATAGCCTGTGGACAGTTGCATTTGAGGCTTACGAGGTTGCAGTCGGCATGTAAATTTATAATTAATATAGTATAATTTTGTATGATATCCGGGTTCTCGATTTCAGATGGAAGGTTACTGATCGTCATGAAGATTGCGTTTGTCATGATGCATCTAAAAAGCGAGTCATTGAATGTGTCGAGTCTTTTTGGAAAAATGGAACGTCTGAGAGAAAAGTCACCGACGAGAGGTTTTGTGCATCAGAGGTAAAGCCCTTCGTCGTTCCAGATCCTTGCCCCGAGTTATGCCCACACACGTGGATCGCGTCAAGTTTTTCACAGGTATACAAAAACTGTATTTGCAATATGGCACTTGCATACGAACTCCTGAATAAAGCAATTTTCAGTGTAGTGCATTATGTGGTGGAGGTTTAATGAAGCGAGATGTACACTGTGGCCACAAATACCATCCATTTTACAGAGCAGCCTCCGAGCTTTGTTTTCTGGAACCAAAACCTGCCACTACACGGAAGTGTGCCTTGATCGACTGTCGTCCATATTATTTGACATCTAATTGGTCTAAGGTAATTTTTTATTTGACTGATTGATTAAATATAAATTTGACCCTATTATCTCGTAAATAAGAAATAAATGATATTAATGGAATTCATATGTAATTGACAATTATGGAAACAAGGAGGCTCGTTAATTTGCGTTCGCACATGATGTTCCGACCGGAGCTCATCTACATTTTTGGCTTAATTGTCAACCAAATGAAGAGATAACAAAAATAGATGTTTGAGTTTTTAAAAAAATCGTTCAAAACCTAGCTACCAATTGAATTAAATAATGCCATGCCTCATTACAGCGCTCACGAGATCTGCCATTAAAAAGACTACGAGAAAAAAAACAAATAACAAAATAAGCAAAAACAAATTTTACGCCAAAAACTAAATATCTAAATTTAAAAGCACCTAGTGACAACTTCAAAATGCAATCAGAAAAAAACCTTAGCTAAACAGATTTACTTTTTCCTAACTATACAGCAGATGGAAATTTTCCTTAATGAGACTAGGTAACAAGTCGACAAAGAGAAGAAATAATAAGGCGAAATTCAAAAATCAATCAACATTTTTTAAACAAAATAATTTCAAGTCTTAAAAATCATCAGCTTATAAAATAATTCTTAATAAATTTAGTAAAAAGTCATTTTGAAACCAATTGAACCTGTCTTTGGTTAGACGAAGCCATGGGAATGGACTAAAGATACAGAAAAACTCAAAAAATTACAAAAAATTTGCGAAAACATTATTGAAGCCATTAAAATCTTTAGCTATTATCTAAATATTATTTTTTTCAGTTTTTTTGTACTAATCCAGCTCAAATTATACTGAAAGAATGAATAAGTTCATTTTGGCCGGATTTGAAAATCATTGGGATCTGTTATAACCCGAATGTGCTGAAAGAAGAGGAAAAGAAACACAAATACACCACTCAAAACTTTCATGAAAACGCTTATTGTCCAACAAACAAAACATCAGATACGACATAAATAAGTAGAGGTGTTAATTTGTTTAGTGCTAGGAATTGGTTGGGACCTCTCAATGATGAGAATAAGTTAACGAAAAGAACAAAAACTGAAAAGTTTCAAAAATCTTTGAAAATGTTTGTTATAAATTTTAAGACTATTTGCTATAAACTAACTGTTTCGTGCGACATCAGTCATTCAATCCTGAATTACAAGCTGATGAGACTGGTCAGCATTATACGTCTACCCAAAGAAAAAGACAGGCTAAAACAGCAGATTCAAAAAAAAATTAGCGAGAAAATTTTCGAAGTCATTAAAAAATGAACTTTTTGGTGAAAAATTTTTCAATTATTTTTTAGCATCATTGGGATTCTTCTTTTTTAACAATATGGCTTCAAAAAATCAAGAAGTTCGATTAAATACATTAAAAGCACCAATTTTTGAGAAAACCCGTAGTATCAACGCCATTAAATTCAATACCTTTCAACGGAAGACAATAAATACGCTAAATTATGCCCCAATGGGACGAAAACGATGTTTGTCATTCATAAGTCATCAATAAGACATTACAACAAATAATTGACCATGAAAACAACAACAAATACAGGCCAAATCCAAAAAATCAGATACGACATAAATAAATAGAGGTGTTAATTTGTTTAGTGCTAGGAATTGGTTGGGACCTCTCAATGATGAGAATAAGTTGACGAAAAGAACAAAACTGAAAAGTTCCAAAAATCTTTGAAAATGTTTATTATAAATTTTAAGACTATTTGCTATAAACTAACTGTTTCGTGCGACATCAGTCTTTCAATCCTGAATTACAAGCTGATGAGACTGGTCAGCATTATACGTCTACCCAAAGAAAAAGACAGGCTAAAACAGCAAATTCAAAAAAAAATTAGCGAGAAAATTTTCGAAGTCATTAAAAAATGAATTTTTCGGTGAAAAATTTTTCAATTATTTTTTAGCATCATTGGGATTCTTCTTTTTTAACAATATGGCTTCAAAAAAATCAAGAAGTTCGATTAAATACATTAAAAGCACCAATTTTTTAGAAAACCCGTAGTATCAACGCCATTAAATTCAATACCTTTCAACGGAAGACAATAAATACGCTAAATTATGCCCCAATGGGACGAAAACGATGTTTGTCATTCATAAGTCATCAATAAGACATTACAACAAGTAATTGACCATGAAAACAACAACAAATACAGGCCAAATCCAAAAAATCAGATACGACATAAATAAATAGAGGTGTTAATTTGTTTAGTGCTAGGAATTGGTTGGGACCTCTCAATGATGAGAATAAGTTGACGAAAAGAACAAAACTGAAAAGTTCCAAAAATCTTTGAAAATGTTTATTATAAATTTTAAGACTATTTGCTATAAACTAACTGTTTTGTGCGACATCAGTCATTCAATCCTTATTTACAAGCTGATGAGACCGGTCAGCATTTTACGTCTACCCAAAGAAAAAAGACAGGCTAAAACAGCAAATTCAAAAAAAATTAGCGAGAAAATTGTCGAAGTCATCAAAAAATGAACTTTTCAGTAAAAATTTTTTTCAATTCTTTTTTTTAGCATCATTGGGATTCTTCTTTTTTAACAATATGGCTTCAAAACTTCAAGAAGTTCGAACAAATACATTAAAAGCATCAATTTTTGAGAAAAACCGTAGTATCAACGCCATTAAATTCAATACCTTTCATTGGAAGACAATAAATACGCTAAATTATGCCCCAATGGGACGAAAACGATGTTTGTCATTCATACGTCATCAATAAGACATTACAACAATTAATTGACCATGAAAACAACAACAATTACAGGCCAAATCCAAAAACTCAATAGAAACGTGCAAGAGGAAAGTGCCGAAGGCATTTAAACCATAGGCTTTTCTCTGAAAATTTTATCTATGATCCTTTAAGCGTCTGCTCTGATCCAATGGGTGCTATCAATATTAGAACAATTTGATAAGCTTTCAAATGGAACCAAAATTGCGAATATAAATATCGAAAATTAAAAAAAATATATATTAAAACTTGTTCATCGAAGTCGAAAAACCAATAGATGGAAGATAAAATTACTAACTAGATAAATTTGGTTGAAATGGAAGGGAAATGGGTCCTGTCATTAGTGAGACTGACTTATAGTTTAAGATTGTTTAATGTTCAAAAATTTTTTGAAAAAAATGTATTTAAAGTCTTAACAGCCATTAAATTCAATAGCCTTCAACGGATATCAAAAATACGCTCAGTTATGCCTCAAAGCTAAGACAAAGATGTCTTTCTTGCATCGGTAACCAAAAGACATCACAATGAGTCTTATGACTATGAAAACCACATATACAAATGCAAGCAAAAACCAAAAATTCAGAAGAAAAGTGCGAGAAGAAAGTGTTGAAGCCATTTAAACCATAAATTTTTCTTCTGAAAACTTTGTCTATGATCCATTAAATGCCTTTATGTCAATGGGAGCTATCAATATTAGGATAAGGTGATTATTATAAGATTTCAAAAGAAGCCATTATTAAAATATATACAAAAAATTGAAATTTTTTTGAAATCTTGTTACATTGAAGTCATATAACCAATAGTTAGATAAAACCGCTAACCAGATTATTTTTTGCTGCAGTAGGAAGGAAAGTGTCCTGTCATTACTGAGACTGACTTACAATGAACGGAATTAAGTTTATGATTGGTTAATAATAAAGAATTTTTCGAAAATTTGTTTTCAAAGTCTTTTAACAGCCTTAGCTGTCCACTTAAAGCAAGCACTAGATAGGTTCACTTAATGCTCATTACGAAACTTATTGCACCTTTAGTCAACTAGTCTATGCCATGGGACCCCAAAAATTTATCAAAACCTAGAAAAGAAAAAGTCAAAAAGAATATCAAAATTACGAAAACTCAAGAGAGTCGAAGCCAAAGAAACATGAAATATTCCTTGAAAACGAAATTCTTGTTCATACCGCTTCAGTTGACTGTAAAGGAGGTTTATGATTAACGGAACCTCGATATGAAAAGTGTCTAGTCTCTAGGTGACTTAAAAAAACAAAAAAAAATATAAAAGTTTTCTAAAAAAAAGGAACTCAATTAGAATTCGAATTTACTTTAATAGTAAACCTCCCAATGAGACCAGAACTATTCTTTTTATCGCCGTTCGTCTATAAAGAACACAAAATTGATTCATTTTGGGGCGTGAATTGTAATTGTGAATTACTATTTTTATAGAAAAAATCTTAATTTGAAAAAAATCTTAATTTTTTAAATTTGGAATTCTACGCTGGACGAGCTTTTTGATAATACCACTCACATTTCTCTACGATGAATATATCGATCGGCCAAAATTGTCTGAACAAGAAAACCCATTTGAGTATATAGTTCCTCCCCCACAAGTGGGGTCGGAACAATTATTGCATCGAGCGCAAGCAAGCTGTGTTTTTAGGCATGCCAGCCCGCAAGTAGTAGTACGCATTGTGGCTTTGGATATAATACACGTGATCTTGGGTGCTTTCAACGTCTAGCGGACGGTACGACTGTACAGTCTGACGCATGTAGTGCGGATGATAAACCAATGATATTCAGAGATTGCTTTAAAAAATGTCCGGGTTTGGCAGGTAATATGCACCAGCTATATTCCACGTAAAATGTGTCGGTAAAGTGCTAATGAAACCTCTTATGTTATAGGTTTCAATGTAACATTACTGGAAGCAAACAGCTCTCGGATCTATTTTGTGAAAGAGGCACAGAATGTTTCGCTGATATGCAATATTCAATGTCATGGTTATAACTCAAAGGTAAGCAGTTCAATGGCCAAGCTGCAAGTGAAGTGATAATTGACTTTTTGTTATTTTAGGAGCTCAAGTATCACTGGCAGCTAAATGGGGAGAATTTAGTACAATCAACTGGAACTAAACAGAGATCTTATGTCATTCAAAAATTTGATCCAGATGTACATGCTGGGTTCTACAAGTGCTATATTAACATTCCAGAGAATTGCTCCAAGATATCAGACGAGACATCTCCGTTATGTGTTTGCCCACAGGAGCTGAATTTCACTTTGATAACTGGTTAGAAATTTTTTAAAAATATGAGCCCAAAGATTTTAGAGCCCAAAGGTCTTCGTATACCGTAAGTATGGGGCAATGTTTACTTGTAGCACGATCTTCAAGTCTGTAAAATTTCAGCGAATGAGGAAATTGCTAAAATGGTTGAGCGCTTTGCCAGTTCGGTTTCAAATAGCAATGTGGAAGAATTCGAATCTGCCGGAAACAAACCCGAAGATGAGAACTGTTACAAGAATAACTGCACCATACAATGGATAACTTCTCCTTGGCCCAGCAATTCAGTAAGTGGATAGTATTGACGGATGTTGATTTCTTAATTACGCTGCACAGCTATTTGAGTGATACTTATGTTATTAAGACAACAGAACTTTACGGTTTCAGAGGAAACTCAAATGGTTTATTCAAGTCATTTTACCAACCGAAATCATGCTAAAGTGATGCTGAAATTTCAAGTCTTAAAGGTGCTAAATTCCGGTATTCCGATCTGCCTTGTTTAGTAATCAAGGATTAATAACTCTTTTTGCTGACAATAGTTGTTTTTTTTAAGGAAAAGAAGAATCAAATTGTGGAAACATTAGAAAAAGCCTCGAGGTAGTCGATGAGTGGTGCAAAAAGAATAAGCTCACCGTAAAAGCTTCAAAGAGTAAAATAATGATATTTTTGGGGGACTCAGATCGCAAAATATGTTAAACTTGGTGACAATTCTTTGAACTACACTGATTTGATGAAGTATCTTGGAGGGATTCTTGACAGAAAACGTACTTTTAAAAATCACATTGACTCACTGCTCAAACAGCTAGCCAAGTTCAACGGAATGCTATATAAAGTGCGTATTGTGTTTTCAAAAAGGCTTCTCCTGGATTTTTATAAAGCGTATGCCAAACTAAAGATAATGTATGATCTGTTGGCCTATGAATGTGCGTCAAAAACTTCATTGGGCTCAATTATTGAATTGCAGAAACGAAAAAGAACAATTTTTTTCAACAAGAAATTCGACGACGTTTCAAATATAATTATAAAGAAAAAAAATTGAAATCTGTGTACAACCTTTTCCTCTATCAGTTAATTAAGGAAACGCTTGATCAGTTGATTGGCAGGTCACCCCTAAAATATCGTAACTTTGAACTGAGCAATAGGTAGAAAAAGAAAGGTTTGCTGGCATCGATAACTTCATACCAACAAACCACCACCGGACAAAAATCGCTCGAATCACAAACTTAAGAATTTTACAGTTTTCTTATTGAAAATGATGGTTTTACAATTTTCTTATTGAAAATGAGTTTCGGCCGCCTGACCGAAAATATTAGTAAATCTCAGCTCTCATTTTTTCCCAACAACTGAAAACATATTCGTGATATGGTGTTATTTTTTTACTTACATTTTTTGAGGGCAAATTTACTTTTTAGTTCGGCAGGGGTTGTGTGGAATAATTTTTAATTGCTCTCAAACGAAGTTTGTAGCAATTATATTAGTCCTGTCGGTCTTTTTACGACTCGAAGAGGAGTATTGAGGTTCTACAGGTTTTTTACGACTCGAAGAGGAGTATTGATATTCTACAGGTTTTTTTAAGCAGAAAGCAAGTTTGTTCATTTTGAATTTTGACTTCTTTCTATTCGAGCTTTTACCTCCGTTTTTGATTGTTGACTTCTGTTTTCGAACATTGGACTTTAACAATAACTTAGTTTGTAATGTATAGCAATTGGTAACAGTCTGTAATTCAAGGTGAAGAGGTCAATTTGAGAAAATTTGAATTTGATCCTATTTAACTACCTACCCCCCAAAAAAAACTACCCCCCCCCCCACGTACCTAACCCCCCCTCCCCCAACGTACCTAAACCCCCCCCCCCCCGCAACGTACCTACCCCCACCCCAACGTACATACCCCCCCCCCCCACGTACCTACCTACCACCCCCAACCCCCCAAGGACTTACTACCCCCCCCCACGTAACTACCTACCCCCCCCCCCCCCCAAAGGAACCTACCCCCACCCCACCTACCTACACTCCCACCACCACCTACCTGCCCCCACCTACCACCCCCCCCCCCCCCCCCCCCACCAGCACCTACCCACACCCTGTACTAAAAAATTTTAACGCTTTTTATGTTATATTGGTCTTTTATTTTTGTTATTTCTAAGAGTTTTTTTCGATAATCTGATTTTGTCCAATATAGGTTAGAGATTATTTTGCACGACGATTCGAGTCGTTTCCGGTATTCTACCGGCTATGTTTTTTTTAGCAGAAAGCAAGTTTGTTCATAAATTGAATTTTGACTTCTTTCTCTTCGAGCATTTACCTCCGTTTTTGATTGTTGACTTCTGTTTTCGAACATTGGACTTTAACAGTAGCTTCGTTTGTAATGTAAAGTAATTAGGAATTGCTGGTAATTTTCAAGGCGAAGAGGTCATTTTGAGATTTTTTGTTCCTATGTAAGTCAACC
This sequence comes from Convolutriloba macropyga, assembly GCF_964194025.1. Taxonomy (NCBI): domain Eukaryota; kingdom Metazoa; phylum Xenacoelomorpha; order Acoela; family Convolutidae; genus Convolutriloba; species Convolutriloba macropyga. The sequence continues at coordinate 54,069,000 of NC_134469.1, forward strand.
CTAATTATCTAAACTACACCGCACAACCCCCCCCCCCCACCACCTATGTACCCCCCACCACCTATCTACCCCCCCCCCCCAACACCTACCTACCACCCCCCGCCCGCCTCAACACCTACCTACCACTCCCCCTCCCAACACCTACCTACGCCCCTCCAACACCCTCCTACCCCCCATCGCCCCGCACCCCCCTTCAACTTAACCCACCTACCCCTACCCCCTCTCTTCACCTAGCTACCCCCCACTACCCCAGCACTACCCACCTCCCCAATCTATCTACCCACTCACCCCACCTAGCTCCCCCCACACTATAAAATTGTCGGCATTTTTAAAACTCTTTAATGTGGTTTGTTGGGCAACTTTTGTTTTTTTTTCTGGTCTATTTTGATATTCTGATTTCGGTAAGGTTAGGTTGGAGATTATAATGCACGACGATTCGAGTCGTTTCCGGTATTCTACCGGCTATGTTTTTATGCGATTTTTCGCTTGACCGATTTTTCGTCTGACGCTTTTGACTTTTCGCCCTCAAAAACGGGATAAACAGGTAGCGCCCAGCGGGCATTAAGTGCTCTTAGAGCCTTCCAGCTCTGTTTCAGCTCAAACTGTTTTGGAGACTTATACTTATACTTATGGTGTGAAGGGCGGTTCTTAGAGGTTGAAGACACACCCCCAATTGACCCACCTATTTGGGCCCACCCTCCACCGCGCTGTTGCCTCTACCACCCCAGTGTTGCCCCCCCAATCAGACCCGGGCGCAACCCTCCTCCCCCCCCCCCCCCCTTCGTGGCTAGCTTCTGACGAACAACCGCTTGCTAAAAACGCAAATTTATACTTTTTGTGCAATTTTCAAGCTTTTTGAAAATTTTTGACATTGTTTGATTTTTATCAGCCCTAGGTGTCAAATAACCTCCTCTAGGGTTTGATAATAGGTTACTGCATTGTTTCTAATGGTAATGGAATGGTTTTAACATTTTAAAATCTCGAATTTAAGCAATTTTTTGACAAAACGTGCAATTTTTTCAAATTTTTTGGCACTTTTTTCCTTATTTAGGTCTTTCCAGAAACGGGCCAGAAAGCATCCTAAGGGGGTTGATAATAAGTTACTGACAAATAATGGCCATGGAATAGTTTTTCAGCTTTTTAATGTCACAAATTTGTGCAATTTTTCAATAAAACTTGCTTTTTTTCAAGTTTTTTTGAAATTTTTTGTAGTTTTTTTTATTTTTTTCAGCCTCAAGAGCCGAGGAACCTCCTCTAGGGTTTGAAAATAGGTTAGTGAATAATTTTCAGATTAAATGGAATGTCTTGCAAGATTTTAACCACACTTATTTCAGCATATTTTTGATATTTTTAGCCATCACCAATTTTTTGACATACTGATTATTCAGATTTTTTGAACATCAAAGGTCAGAAAGTCTCCATTAGGGTTTGATAATAAGATACTGGAAAGTTTTTGTTGGTCATGGATTAATTTTCATCTTTTTAATATCACAAGTCATAACAATTTTTTTTTATAAAACTTGCAATTTTTTTATGTTTTTTAAAACTTTTTGTCATTTCTTAGGTTTCTCTAGCCTCAAGGGGCACGGAACTTCCTCTAGGGTCTCCTAATATTTTACTGCATAGTTTAGAGATGTAAAGGAATGTTCTAGATTTAAATATCACAAATTTAAGCAATTTTTTTAAAAAAGTATTTGCAATTTTTCATGTTTTTGATTTTTTTCCGGCAACGAGGCCCTCAAACATCCTCCAAGGCTGCTGCGTAATTTATGGAGTTAATGGGATGGTGATCATTATTTTTAACGACTCCAATTTTAGTAATTTTTGGATAAAATTTAAACTTTTCAAATTTTTGGAAAATTTGTATGTTCCAAGTGTATGGATCTTAGTGAACCTGTGAAACTATTTCTGGCTTCAAACAGGGATACCGGATAGTCTCTTGAGACAATGAATTGGTTCTTAAGATATTAATGTCTTGCGTAATGTCATCATCTCTGATCCTCATTATCAATGAGTTATAGTTGAAATGTTTTTTATCATAGCTGATCTAACAGGCACTTTTTAGGAAACCATTGTTAATTTCTCTCAAAAGCATTTTGTAGCAAATTTATTTACCCTGTTTTTCTTTTATGCAATTTTTCGCTTGGCCGATTTTTTGTCTGACCCATTTGAATTTCGTCTTCAGAAACGGGATAAAGATGTAGTGCACTGAGGTCAGTCACTAAACCGTGGCTAGCTGTTGACGAAGCCAACCGCTCGCCGGTCGTTTGAGAGCAATTCGCCCGACGTTAGTCGGTTATGTTTTTCCTTTTTGTCCTGAGAAAGGTGTTATTGCGATAAACTAATAATGCCCGAAGGTATGAAGTTACGGAGCAGTTTTGCTAGATCCTTAGCAGCCGGTAAGAATGCTATGCAGTATTGTTGGGAAGTATCGATACCCCCAATTTAACCCTATCCGAACAGGGCCCAAGTACACGAACACACGCAAAAGCATGGAAATTTAGGCGTTGATTTTTTGCGGCAGACTATTTTAATGATCGTCTGAGCTAAGATTTCTTAAGTTTAAAAGATCTCTGTAGGTTTTACATTTTTTTCACCTTTTAAAGGTCATTTATGTGACGTCGATACATGAAACCATTTGAAACTCTGGTTTTAACGTTCGAAGAACTAGCTATTTTTAAACTGTTTACTGAAACAAACAAAGGAAACCTCGGCATCACTCAAGAGATAGTGCTTGATTTTACCAGCTGAATGTTACAGAATAAAGTTTTCTTCAATATAGTTAAATCATACTCACTTTATTCAGAATATATCTTGGATCGCTTGATGTTGGCAGCCCATAATCTGAAGTTGACCATCCTAAATAACAATAGTAAAGTGGAATACATCATGCACATGCAATTAACAAGATCACGATTTCAATACATACCTCCAACAACAACGTTAATAAGACGTGGTATCACAGTTTGTTATCAAGGAAAACTCAAAAAGGAATATTTGAGGTGTGTTTTTATTTAGTTTTTTTAAAAGTTTTTTGCCTAAGTGAGAACACACTTCAAACATATCAAAGTCTTACTTGATAACAATTGACATTAAAAATGTGGAAAGTAACTGTAGAAAAAACCCGCACAGATTATCAAAAGTTCGAAAATCTGAAAAGATCAAACCTTGCAAAAATCTTCCACAGTAGTAGAAACCCGAAATATTTTGGTCAAGTTTTAAGGACAAAAATTAATACCAATTAAATTGAAACCATTACAATCACTTAAATTGAACCCAGGAATTCTATTAGACTAGCCGAAGATACAAAATGCAAAAACGGGTCTTAAGCGGCAAAATGACAAAAAATTGCGCTTATTCAATATGAATTTTCATTGAAGCTTGTCATCGGATTTTGTGCTGTGTTCTTATGGTTTTCCCCTGACTCCCAAGGTTTCTTGGATTATTTTTGGCGCGTTAGAACCTGAAGTGTAAGAGTATTTTGAATGTCTTTTTATTAGATATATTTTCTTGTCTTCTGTCATGGTTTGAATCATCTGGGAAGTTATTAGTTGAACAGAAATGTCATTTATTGGGTTGCTGAGAATCGCAACCTGTTAAGTTTTTTAAAATATTTTCATATTACGAGTTTTGCTTTTTTTGAACTTCGTTTTATTCCCTTGAAATAAGCAGCTTAATCAAGTAATTTTTTTTCAAAATGAGTAATTGGCTTTGGTCGAATTTAAAATTATACTTCTAGAGTCCCGGAGTTTTTGCTCTTTAGATATTAGAAATAAGAATCTTTACGAATTGTTGAGTCGAATAGTTCGTATGCATAAAAACAAGAATGAAAGTAACAGCGATGTTTCAACTGACCAATCAATTGATGTGCTCTCATCGAAAAAAGTATTAAAAAATCTTTTGATTTCCCTTCTGACAAAATCAGACACCTTAATGATTGGAAGTTTAGGTTTTGAGTGTGGAGGACGTCAGCTGTCTATCTGCCTTGCATTCTGGAAAAATGCATTCTGAAAACATTATTGCAATTGATGAACTGGCTGCTTTTTGTGCTGAACGTGAAAAGACATCAAAGTACATCTTCTCCACGTTGATTTTCAAACTAAATATCTTGGGATTTATTTACAAAGTGGTAGATTTAATTTTAATAGCTAAGACTGAACCTGGCTTCTCAAATATTAGAAATGATTTTACCCATGCTTGTTACTGGGACTTCTGAGAAAATCAGAATCAGAATAGGTTGCAGACTACAAGATTCTCGACAAATCTACCCTTAATTTTTTACATTTTATACTGTGTGAATAGCCTGTGGACAGCTGCATTCGAGGCTTACGAGGTTGCAGTCGGCATGTCAGTTTATGTTTATAGTATAATTTTGTATAATATCCGGATTCTCAATTTCAGATGGAAGGTTTTTGATCGTCATGAAGATTGCGTTTGTCATGATACATCTAAAAAGCGAGACATTGAATGTGTCTGATTTGATAAAGTATCTTGGAGGAATTCTTGACAGAAAAGGTACTTTCAAAAACCGCATTGACTCACTGCTCAAACAGCTTGCCAAGTTCAATGGAATTCTATATAAAATGCGTATTGTGTTTTCAAAAAGACTTCTCCTGGATTTTTATGAAGCGTATGCCAAACTAAAGATAATGTATGATCTGCTGGCTTATGAATGTGTCAAAAACTTCATTGGACTCAATTCTTGAATTGCAGAGACGAAAAAGAACAATTTTTTCAACAAGAAATTCGACGACGTTTCAAATATAATCTATAAAGAAAAAATTGAAACCTGTGTACAGCCTTTTCCTCTATCAGTTAATTAAGGAAACGCTTGATCAGTTGATTGGCAGGTCAACCCTAAAATATCTTAACTTTGAACTGAGTAATAGGTAGAAAAAGAAAGGTTTGCTGGCATCGATAAACTTCAATACCACCACCGGACAAAAATCGCTCGAATCACAAACTTTAAAATGTTAGTTTTCTTATTGAAAATGATGGCGTTACAATTTTCTTATTGAAAATGAGTTTCGGCCACCTGGCCGAAAATTTTAGTAAATCTCAGTTCTCGTTATTTTCCCAACACCTGAAAACATATTCGTGATATGGTGTTATTTTTTGACCTACATTTGAGGGCAAATTTACCTTTTAGTTTGGCAGAGGTTGTGTGGAATATTTTTTCTTTTTGTACTGAGGAAGCTGTTATTGCGATAAACCGATAATTCCCGAAGGTATGAAGTTACGGAGGAGTTTTGTTAGATCCTTAGCAGTCGCTAAAAATGCTGTGCAGTATCGTTGGGAAGTATCGATACTCCCAATTTAACCCTATCCGAGCAGGGCCCGAGCACACGAACACACGCAAAAGCACGGATTTTTAGGCGTTGATTTTTTGCGGCAGACTTTTTTAATGATTATCTGAGCTAAGATCTCTTATGTTTTAAACATCTCTGTTGGTTTTACAGTTTTTATACCTTTTAATGGACATTTATGTAACGTCGAAACATGGAACAATTTGAAACCTTGGTTTTAACGTTCGAAGAATTGGCTATTTATAAACTGTTTACTGAAACAAACAAAGGAAACCTCACTATCACTCAAGAGATAGTGCTTATTTTTACCAGCTGGATGTTAAAGAATAAAGTTTTCTTCATTATTGTTAAATCATACTCACTTTATTCAGAATATATCTTGGATCGCTTGATGTCAGCCCATAATCTGAAGTTGACCATCCTAAATAACAATAGTAAAGGGGAAAACATCATGCACATGCAATAAACAAGACCACTATTTCAATACATACCTGCAACAACTGATTTTCGATCTTCGTTTTTTTCCCTTTTTGAAATAAGCAGCTGAATCTAGTTTTTTTTCAAAATGAGTAATTGGCTTTGGTCGAATTTAATATTATAGATCTAGAGTCCCGGAGTTTTCTGGTTATGGATTTTGCTTCTCGTTTGACTTTCTGTTTAATAGCCGCCCTCATCTTCTCAGCCGACTATTATAGCGCTCCTATTTTTTTTTACAATTCAAAGAATATGAATTGTATTGGTGCGCTGCGTTTTTTTTTTAAGATGTGTCCACACATTCTCAATGACTTTGATCTTTGGAAACGGGATAAGCAGGTAAAGCCCAGCGGGCAATAAGTTTCATTAGAGTCCCAAAGTGGGCTTTAGTAGTCCGTCAAGTGCTTATGGTGGAGCAGCTGCTGGGATGGCCTTAATTTAAGGTTAAAAGGTCATTTTTAGGAGTTTTTGGGCTCAGAAATGGTGCAATTTTTCATGTTTTTTTGTGATTTTGTTTTTTGTTTGATTAGTCTTAAGTTGATGAAGGCCTTTTGCTAGACCAAACTAATTGTTATGACCAATTTATGAGCTATATGTTTCGGTACTACAAACACAAACACGCAAAATTATACTAATTTTTGCAATTTTTTTCAGGTTTTTTGAAAATTTTTGTCATTTTTCGAGTTTTTTATTCCTAGGTGTCAAGAAACCTCCTCTAGGGTTTGATAAATGGTTTGATGATAGATTACTGCATAGTTTATAGTGATAATGGAATTGTTTTCAACTTTTTGCCATCATGAATTTTAGCATTTTTTGACAAAATTTGCAATTTTTTTCATATTTTTTGACATTTATTTTCAATATTCAAGTTGTTTGAGTCCCAGGGGCCAGAAAACATCATTAGGGGTTGGATTGTAAAATACTGAAAAGTTTTTAGTTGCCATGGAACAGTTTTCAGCTTTTGAATATCACAAATTTTAGCAATATTTTTTGACAAAATTCGCATTTTCAGGTTTTTGAAAATTTTCGTCATTTTTTTCAGTTTTTCCAGCTTCAAGGTCCAGGCAACCTCATTTGAGGTTTGTTAGTAGGGCACTGCATAGTTTTAGTAACCATGCAATGGTTTTTAACGTTTTAATGATTCGAATTTTAGCATTTTTTGATGAAATCTGCAATTTAAGGTTTCCTAAAGTTTTTGTCAGTTTTTGATATTCGTCCATTCTCAAGTGCAAGAAAACATATTCCATGTACTGATAAAAAATTACTGCATGATTTTTAGTTTCAATATTTTGTTTTCTACAATTTAACCTTTCGACTTTTAGAAGTTTTTTGATAAACTTTGTAATTTTTTTCAAGTTTTTTCAAAATTTTTGTTTTTTGATTTTCTTGCCGCAGTAGTCAAGTAACCTCATCCAGGGCTTGAGAGTATTTTATTAAATAGTTGCTAGGTGGCCATTGAATGGCTTCAGCATCTTAATCGAACGAATTTCCATTTTTGAAGTTTGAAGTTTTTTCTAAAATTTATTGCCTATCGACCTATGAGCCAATGAGTTTAAAGCTTAGAATTGGGTTACTGGATCGCGTCTAGACACAGAAGTGATTCTGAAGATATTTATATTACGATTTTCAGAAACATTTCCTTATATTTTGCAATTGATTTTTTAAATTTTCTGGTCAGTTTTGAGTTAATCGATCTTTAAGGGCCAATGAATATCTTTCTAGGTCTTGCATATATACTACTGGACCGATTTCAGAAACAAAAATTCGTTTTGAACATTTTTTGAAATAGTTAATTCTAAAAGGAAAAATCGTTGCCTTAGTTTTAAAAACTTCAGGAGTTTTAGCATGTGTTTATTTTTGTTTAGTTTGATTCCTTTAATTTCTCAATTTTTTTTAGATGATTTTGTTTGTGTTCTGGCTGGCATTGTCAATTGATCTGCTTGTCAGGTAGAGTACGTCTGAGTTTTTCATTCAATTCTTTGAATTGTAATTCAGGACTTGTCCTGCTATGTTTTTTTTTACTTCGTCGAATAAAAAAATGTTTCGCTTTACCGCATTTTGCTGCTTTTTCAACATTTTGCGTGATATCTTTTTGACTTCTCTAAGCTAGTTTCTCTCTTCTTTCATTCTGCTAAAAGTGATTTTGAACATGAGTTGCTCTGCAAAGCAATTCAAAATGAACAGAGTCAGCAGTATAAGAAATTGAAGTCAGAAATAGAAACGGGATAAACCCATAAAGCCCAATGTTAGATGCCCGCTATTTGAACGTCGTTCCTATAAGTCTTAGTTACCATCTCTAATGCTTAGTGGTTTTGATATTAACCCCTGTAGCCTCTCTGTAAGAAACAGAAGTATGTTCAACTACGAAATGCCATCAAAATAAATCGGACTTAAAAAATGTTTTTGTACAAAAATCTTTTTTTTTTTTCGATATCTTCTATTCTTTCAATCCCAATCATGCTTATTGGAATCAACGGCGGCTATTTTTATGTGTGTTCACACAGAATAACTGATGAAGTGAAATTGACCTCATCCTTCAATTTACAGTAATTAAGCTTTGTTGACTTCTCCCTCTTATTGGCGTCACATCTCAGTCTCCGCCAAGTTATTTAGGTTATGCGTGACAATTTTTTTTATCATAATGACTCGCCTCATTCAACAAAATGACTTATGCACTTTGAAATTCAAGTTTAAATTAAATAAGTTTCAGTTCAAAAGAACTCAGCTATAATTTCCCGAAGAATTTCCCCGCTTGAAAGGATTTGATGGATTGAAATTAAACAAGCCGTATAATTTTTCCGCAAAAAGATTTCATTGTTTTTTTTTATAAGCGGCGATGATAACTTATATCTGTATCTGTTTCTATATGTATTATACAGGACGCAAGTCTATGTGGCAGCTATAGTCGGAGTTAAGAGCTACTGTTTTTTCAGTGTCTTTCGATAATTGTTCACGGTTTGTTTTACTTAGGATCTTTTGGCTGTTTGTTCTCATTTTTGTCTATATTATGTTAAACGAACAGTTCTGAGGACGAGAATTTTTACAAAGATCATTTTCAGTGCAACGAGACTACATTGAACAGCAGCAAGAGTGACAAAGGATTAGAGTCTGCCTTGTGCAGTGAGTCTGAAGAGCGATTGGTTTGGTGTGGAGTTGAGAACGAAGAGAATATGATCATCGAAGATTCTTCCAACTGTGATCCTACAAAGAGGCCAGTCAAATATCGTGAATGTCTAATTCAATGCCAGTAGTCTGTGATAGTTGGCTAACGAAGCTGTTTTAAACTGCTCATTTCATCTATCTCTTTGAATTCAAAGTATTTTTCTACTAACTTTCTTAAAATTGAGATGTAATTGGCACGTTCGGATATTCTTTTGGTACGCGTGAGATGCGATAAATGGAATGGACTGTGCTTGGCAAATTTGGTAAACAGCATTAACTGCGTCAGCTGTTTAGTGGGCTGTTGTTTATAACATGGAGTTTTTAACGTGGCGCTCTTGAATGGAAAGTACTGATTTAGAAGTGTCTGCTGTAAATTAATTTTCGATGACGTTCTTTGAATGTTAAGATGCGAGTAATGAGGCTGAAGAATTCGAATTTCTTATATTAGGGTTTTATGGTCTGAAATAAAATTTTTATTTCATAAGATAGATACAAGATAGATATAAAGATGTTTAATGATACAGATCTATAGATGTATAGATAAGTGGATCAAATTTAGTTGAAGAAAACGACTGAAAAGACGAAACGCCAAAGAGAAAATTTCAAGTTCTTGAAAATTAATTTAAAACTGAAAATCGACTGTTAGATGAATTTTAGAACTTCTGACATTTTGAGCGTTCTCTCGTTTTCAACAAATTTTGACTTCTTTCTTACCCCCTTTTAGACAGCAAGTATGTTGCTTTCCGCAACACTTGAAGTTGTTTTTGGCTCTATATTTTCGAAGGCATTGAATTGAGTTTGCTTAACTCTGTCGGGTGGAAAATTTTTTGTGTCAAAATACCGAGGAATGGCAATCAGGATATTTTTTTCTAAGCGAGGTTCGTAAAATTTTCACTATTTGGTGCAAAAAGATTGATCAAAGTATTCTAATAGTTATCTTATCCCCTTTTGGTGCCGTTTTGAGCGTATTTGTGAACCGGAAAAATTTGAACCGCTGCTGATGGGAACTTTCATTGTCTTGAGTTCTAATTTTTCACTAGTCTTCAAAGATTTTATTGAACCATTAATTTAAAGAAATTTTGTCTGAAATTTATAGGCCAATGGTAAAAAAATTTCTTTTTAAACGATGTTTAGCGACTATATTAGTCCTGCTGTTTAAATGCGATTTTTGGTACTATCGACTGTTAGTCTGATCGTTTTTTCGTCTGACACTGACGTTTTTGCTCTCCATATATGCGATGCACCGAAACTGTTGAGGAGACATAATTTCGTGGCGTAAAAAAGGTGACTCTTAAAGCTTGATCACAATTGAAATTGTTTTTACTATCGCGGTAGTCTTTTGGTTGTGTTCTTGATTATGATCGCGGATTTCGGCTTATATTATCGCGCGTTGGCTTTAGTTCATTTGTGTAAAAATTTGCGTAAAATGTCATAGTAATTTCATTCTGCGCAGTTGCATTTTTCATCAGAAGTAATCGAATCTAATCATGGTCGTAGCAGAACACAGTCAAAGAAAGGCCAAACAAACGAAAGTTATAAAGCAATAATATTATTCTGACTTTGTTTAGTGAGGGAAGGAACTATATGATAGCCTGTTTTTTTTGTTCTGTCGTTTTTGTTGTTGGTGCTTATTGGTGTTTATTATTTTGTTGACTATTAAATTGAACAATTGGTCATAAAATTGGAGCAACTCAATGCTATGGTAGCCTTTCGGTACAGTTTTCCCTAAATTGCTGAATTTCAAAACCTCATAACTCTCAGGAAATACAAAATTCACAGAGCCTCTTTGTGTAAATGTATACGACGTGCAGTCGGCAAATGGCACCACTAATGTCGCTCTCCAATGAATAATTAGCGGGGTCAAAATATCAACTAAAAATGCCCGGCTATCAGATTTCCTTCCTTCATTACACGAAGTCGTACAATAGAAATTGTTTGAAGGTTTGTATCTACTTTTATTTGACAGAAGTAATTCGATTAACTTTTCGAGCAATGACTATGTAGGTGGAGTTTTAGAAAAATAAAGCTATTATACCAAACTTCGCACAAGTTTTACGAAAATGCAGCCAAAGCGTGAAATTTTATGAAATCTGCAAACCAAATTTTTCTCGAACGACTGTTGAGCGGTTTGCTTTATTAATAGCTGACTACGCTATGGGGAGAGTTATGTATGTCTCCATATGCATGTAATGTATATACTGTCCATTCAAAAAAGTTTATTTAGGGAAGTAGAAAACTAGTGATGTGTAATATTTGTTATTGTTATCAAAGTTCTTCACCTCAGGTTTTTTTAGCAATTATATTAGTCCTGTCGGTCTTTTTTAATGCGATTTTTCGCTTGACCGATTTTTCGTCTGACGCATTTGACTTTGCGTCCTCAAAAACGGGCTAAACAGGTAGCGCCCAGCGGGCATTAAGTGCTCTTAAAGCCTTCCAGCTCTGTTTCAGCTCAAACTGTTTTGGAGACTGATGCTTATGGTGTGAAGGGGGTTCTTAGAGGTTGAAGACACCCCCACTGTTGACCCCCCTACTATTGCCCCCACCCCCGCACCGCGCTGTTGCCCCACTTGCCCACCCCTCCCTCCCCATCAGCCCCCCGGTGCACCCCCCTCACGCAATTTTATACTAATTTTCACAATTTGTTTCGAGCTTTAAAAATTTCGTCAGTTTTGAGTTCTTTCAGCCCTAGGTCACGAGGAACCTCCTCTAAGGTTTCATAAAAAGGTTACCGCATAGTTTCTAGTGGTAGGTTACCGCATAGTTTCTAGTGGTAGTGGAATGGTTTCAACTTTTTAACATCACAAATTTTAGCATTTTTTTGACAAAACGTGCAAATTTCTTCATTTTTTACTTTTATTTTTGGTTATTCACGTCTTTCCAGACGCAGGTGCCAGAAAATGTCCTTAAGGGTTTGATAATAAGTTACTGAAAGAAATTTATTTGCCATGGATTAGCTTTCAATTTTCTAATATTACAAATTTTTGTAATTTTTTTGATAAAACTTGCATTTTCAAGTGTTTTTAAAATTTTTGTAGGTTTTTAGGTTTCTCCAGCCTCAAGAGCCGAGGAAGCTTCTTTAGTGTTTGACAATAGGTTAATGTATAAATTATTAATGTAGTTGAATGTTTTTCAAGATTTCAAGACCACAAATTCTAGCCTTTTTTTTACAAAGCCTAACAGAAAATCTCCGTTGGGATTTGATAAATTACTAGAAAATATTTTTGGCCATGAATTAGTTTTCAAGTTTTAGTATAACAAATTTTAGCAAATTTTTTTTGCAACTTGCAATTTCTTTTCAAGTTTTTTTGAAATTTTGTCATATTTTAGTTTTCTCCAGCCTCAAGAGCCACAACACCTGCTCAAGGGCTTGATTATAGGCTACTCAATAGCTTATAGATGTAATGGAATGTTTTTTCACATTAAATATCGGCAATTTTATAAAAATGTTTGCAATTTTTTAAAGTTTTTTTGAATCTTTTTGAATTTTTTTCTCATTTTTTTCGGGCACCAGGGTCATAGGGACCTCTTCCAAGGTTTGACAATAAACTGCTGCATAGTTTCTTGAGTTAATGCTTTGGTTATCAATATTTTAATGACTCAAGCTTTAGCAATTTTTTGATAAAGTTTTTTTTTTTCAAATTTTCGGTAAATTATTATGTTCCAAGTTTATGGATCTTTATGAGCCAGTGAAACTATTGAAAGCTTGAAATAAGAATACTGGATAGTCGTTTGGGACAATGAAATGGTTTTGAAGATTTTAATATCTTGAATTTTAGCAAGATTTTGTTAAAATTTGCAATTGTTTCCAAAATTTTTAAATATTTTTTGTCCTTTTCTGAGTTTAACTATCACTACTGGCCAACGAAGTTTTTCAAGTCTTGCAGATGGGTTACTTGACATAACTCAGGAGAGAAAAAATAGTTTTGAACGTTTTCACTGCAAAATCTGGAAGCTTTTCTTTTAAATTTTGCTATATTTGCAAATTTTTTAAATATCAGTTTTCTATTTGATTTGTTTACTAACAAAGCTAGAAAACTAAAAGTTGAAGAGTCGAATCAAGCTAGCGCTAGCTTCAATAAAACTTGGCTAGCTACTGACAAAGCCAGCCGCTCGCCGGTCGTTTGAGAGCAATTCGCCCGACGTTAGTCGGTTATGTTTTAATAATCAAGGATAAATAACACTCTTTGCTGACGATAGTTTTTGTTAAGGAAATGCGAAGTTTTTCAAGTCTTGCAGATGATTTACTTGACATAATTCCAAAGACAAAAATAAATTTGAACATTTTAACTTTTCTTTTATATTTTGCAAATTTTTAATTTATCAGTTTTTTATTTGATTTATTTATTAACAAGGCTAGAAAGCTAAAAGTTTCAGAGTCGAAATAAGCTAAAGCTAGCTACTGACGAAGCCAACCGCTCGCCGGTTGTTTGAGAGCCTGACGTTAGTCGGGTATGTTTCTGTTTGTTTTCCTTTCTCAGAGTCTTTTTCTCAACTGTTTTAGCGCTCGCCGGTTGTTTGAGAGCCTGACGTTAGTCGGGTATGTTTCTGTTTGTTTTCCTTTCTCAGAGTCTTTTTCTCAACTGTTTTAGCGTTCCTGTCTAATAAATAACCATCTGTTGATGTGGTTTTGGTCTTCTTTTAATTCGTCTGCTCTATTTCAATTATGGTTGAAAGAGCATATGAATCTATATCAAAAGCTTTTGACTCAATCATCGAAGTCTTTTGACTCCATCAATCATAAACTCATGATCTGAAAGCTATCCGATCTTGTATTTTTGATACCAGCTCAAATCAAGAATACAGTGATCATTAATTTTGTTGAATCATGGTGAATAGAAATGGCTCGACATTTTTTCGGCAGGGAACAGTTTTAGGTCCTCTCTTTTTCAATCTATTTGTTAATGATCACAGAGATTTTTTTTCGTCAAGGGTGAAACAATACAATACGCAGATGACACAGTCCTGCTGAGTTCTCACGATGAAATTTCCAAGTGCAAAGACGAACTCGAAAAGGCCATAGAAAGTTCTTACCATTTTTTGGTCTGATCTCGTATAAATCTGTTTAATCTCCTGTAAGTCAATCTGGATAAAAAAACTGATTTTTTTGGTGGTTTTTATCCTGAGGAAACGACATTAAAAATTGTGACCAAATGATCAGTTTAAAGGCAAAATTTACGTATCTCGCTTTACCTTTCTTTTGAGAAAGAGCTAGTTAACAATTTCAAAAACTAGTTCACTTTCAAAAAACTCAATTTCAAAAACTAGTTCATTTTTTTGTCAAGAAATGACCCCGGGCATTAAATCTCAAAAAAAACATTTATATTTTTCTCAATAAACGACCACCAACAGGTAGGTCAAGGAAACGTTGAAACGTTAGACACAATGAAAAACGTTAGACACAATGAAAACAGAGAAAAGTCAAAAATTAGAAAAAAAAACAAGCAACAAACTTTCACAAAAAAGTTTACCACATTGTTATGTTCAACGTCACAAGAGTTTTTCCATGAGAAGACTATTGAAATTGTTTCTGCTTCATCAGTGGTCCATCAAAAATGGCAGTCACATATTGGGTGACAAGAAGAGCAAAAGCAAAATTACAATTTTTTTTTTCGATGAAACTCATCGTTATCATCTAAGCGACCCATATACTATTTTAACTTTTACGACTAAACAATAAAAACTCCAAAAATCGCAGAACCAAAAAGTAGACAAATAGACTAAAAAAGCACCTAAACAAAAGAATGACAAAAGTATCTCAAGAATGCTACCAAACATACAATTGATGTTTAATTTAGTTGAAAAAGACCACTTTGGACAAAGAGGTAAGGTTAAAAGGTGCTTTTATTTGCGGCTTCAATTTTACTTGCATTTTGGCGTAAACGTTTTTTACTGTTTCAAATACACGAAATGAACAATTTTGCCGCTGGAAGAAAACGGAGCTCGCCGTCGTATGCAATACAATATTGTAACAATATTGAATTGAATGTTTTATTGAATTATAACAATATTGATTTCTTTAAATTGTAACAAGCATACCGAGTTTTTTACGTTGAACTTTCAGCTTCTCAGCTATAAGAACAATCAGTTTAATTTCAATAATTTTTTTTTTAGATCTTTGTGTTTTTGTTTTTGTAAAATGTTTTATATAAACTCTAGTTTTTAACCATACTTTTTGTATGAGAAAAGTTATTTGATGAAATTAGTGCACTCCGTGATTGATTTTCAGGTTCTACGGGTGCTTAAAAGAAAGTAATTTACTGTAAAAGGCGATTTTTTCTGAAAACTATAATTTTTTAATCCAATGTGGCCCTAAAAAATAGAATCGAATGTTTTAAAAGACTGTTCAATTTTTTGCATTTGTATCTATGATAGATTATGTAGCAGATCTGATTACTCAAAGGCTTTTGAATAGTTTTCAATAGTTTGTCTGCTCTAGATAGTTGTTGGTTGAAAACACAATTTTTTGTTCAAATTTGCATGCAATATCAGATCTCTACTTTTCATTGAAAAAACTGCAATAACAGGGGATAGTAGCCTTTCTAAACAGTTTCCAACGTTTAACTCAAGAACAACAATAGATTATCTTGGTGACTTCGATTAGAAATTTTCAACCAAAGCAATTTTTTGTCTAAAGGCTTTTTCTTTGCTCAAAAACAAAAGCATTTTTTCAATGCTCAAAATTAGAAAAAAGGTGTAATACAAAATTTTTTCAAAACAAAAATAATAAAGCGTAAACTTGATTCAAAAAACAAAACATGGCATCCATTGTATCATTGCTTCCGGATTAAGGATTCAGATTACACGCAAGAACATTACTTCATCTTTGTGGGATGTAAAGAACTGTTTTTCTGAATCTGCACAGTAAGGACTAGCTATCCAGGACCCCTTGTGTTCCAGATTTAGAACAGTAATAAGCAGGTAGAGTTTCACTTTTCGGAACGAGTCTTATTCCACTAATAATATGTATGTGAAGACAAGATTCGTTACCAAAAGTGAAGTTCTACCGGATCAATACTGTTCTAATTCTGGGCTCCTGGGTAGATAGTCTTAATTATCGAGATTCAGAAAAAAAAAACATTTGTTATCCCAACAAAGAAGAATTCATGTTCTTGTGTAAAATCGAGTCTTTAATCCGGCAGCAATGATGTAATTGATGCTATGTTTTATGTGTTTTGTATATAATCATGAGTTATGGTCCCAGAAGTTTGAAAATGGCGGTTAATTTTTTTTTTGAAAAAATGAATTTCACCTTTTGAGTAATTTAATTATTTGCATTTCACTGCTTAAATGGACAAAGGTAACGCGCACTTGCTAATTATTCTTATTACTGAAGTTGTTGAACTAAATGCGAGCAACCACAGGTGCGCGAGCCTCCTCGTTATAAATTAGAGCTGTAACACAATAAAAAGAACCTGTTCAGGTAGGTGATGAAGCTTTGTGGTCGTGTTATGTTCTCGAAAACTCCAAGTGAGATCAATAGTATTTGATTCCAATTGCTTTTTCTATAAACAATCTTTCTAATCAGTTTATGCAAACTCTAGTGGTGATAACTTGAACTCAAATGCGTTTCATCTCAGCGAGTTTGTAGTTGCAAATGGGACACGTGTGTGAGATATCTTTGCATGGATCACACACGAAAGGAATCCAAAATAGTGGACAGAATATGAAGCATAAGAGCGCGGACCATAGCCAAGTGGCGATTCCTATCTCCGTGTGAGTGTTAGACCATACACTGCGTTGACAACTTGGACAGTAGAATCCCATTGGCTCGTCCACAATGAAGTACGGTCTTATGTATTGTGTGCTGGCTGTGTAGGCAGTTGGCTGGGCGTAGAAGTGCTCACCTGAAATCGTGGAAATCTGCTGTCTTTAAACCTATAGCACGGATTTTATTTCCGCAATGAGAATACGCGTTTCGTGTGCGAGTAGATTTTTTAATGCTCGCAAAACGAAGTTCGTATGAATTATTTTTGTCCTGTTGGCCCCTTTTCGCAGTTTTTCTCAACCAAAATTCTTTATCTGACCGTTTCTTCTTCTGACAGCATCTTCGTGTGTTTTTGAGTACAGTAGTGGTTAAACTGATAAAGAGCATTAAATCACTCCACCAGTTGACCTCGAATGATTATTTTTGTCACTATTGCGAGCTGTAACTAAAAAACCACAATTATTTTCCACAGTCAGAATATAATTGAGAAATTGAGTTTAGACATTAAATAAATTGCAAAGAAATGTGAAAGACAAAAATGCTAATTTGTAAATAGTTGATTTTTTTCAAAAGAAATATAATTGAACCGCGTAATTTTGTTGATCCCGGCAACTTAAAAAAACAGACGAATATTTCGAGGTGTTCTCAGTTTCTGTTAGTATTGCTCAAATGGAAGAGTAGCAGTTTATGATTAGCTGGCCGAGTTTAAGTTGTTTTCTCTCAGAATTCAGATATGCTATTGCTTGAGAAACACAACTATGTATAGATCAGAACTAAACACAACTTTGTATAGATATGTATGTATATTCATTGCTAAGATCTTTCAAGGTTGACATTATCTTGTAAGATCGACATTCATCGTCATGTAGAACAAGCATTTTTTTGCCAGAATTGTGGAAGAAAACTGCAAGTCTCTACGGGTAATGATAATTTTGGTGGTATTGATCGCACTATTTGACCTCATGCCCGCTCTATATGCACCTCTCCCCACATCGCCCATTGAGGCTAGCCTTCCTAAACTTCAGCTGATCACTACTAAAGAAATTACCTCACCAGTCGTTTGAAAGCAACTTTTTCCACTTTACTTTGGACGTTTATGTTATGTAGCTTGGTTTCGATATACCAATCAGCTGTGTTTATCATGGGTTTCTCATGCTCTGCTTATCATGGGAAGCATCTGTCACATTCAAATATTAAAATTACTGGTTTTCCCTCTAATATTTTGCTATCAATGCGGTAAAAATGTTGCAGAAAATTCTTTTTCTCTGTAAACTACTTAACTGTATTTCAATTTTACATTTGGTGGCTGCGAGACGCAGTTTCATCATTTTGCCAAAATTGTCAGTGATTTGGTTACACGTGTCTTTAATTTCATCATAAAATTACAACACGTCTAAGGATCTCAAAGTCCAAATTATTTCTGTTCACGCTATAAGGTATTAAATCAGAAACAAAATGGGTGTTATAAAAATTGGTCACTTTTCAAAATTTTCCCGCTTTAAGCAATTTCATGTCAAATTGCTTTAATTTTTGATCTTTGCAAATATCGCATAACCATACAGTCAGGAATCATTTTTTGAATGATTGATGTCTTTTTACTTAAAAATATGTTTTTCGGATAAGGAAATACATTATGGTACTGAAAAGCTATGTACAGCAGCAGCATTTATTCATTTTATAGTCGCCTGGCTGTTGCGATTAAATATACGATTTTCGTGGGCAAAGTACGAAATCAAATCGGCTTGAAAAACAATTCTAGTGCATACAAAAGTTACCAAAGAACTAACAGTTCTATGCATCTCTGGCGACGAATTGTGCGAGCGCTTCGAAGAAATGGAACAGTAAAAAAAATTGGGTCTGTATAAGTGATCAGTTAAGTTCCGGGTACAATTACAATGAGATGGACAGAAATTGTTTTTTAGATGTCTGAATACGCTAAATTTTCAAGTTTACTTGGACATTTTAAAAAACCAAGAAGAAAATAAGCCTTTTCAGATCTAATTTTTCAACAAGGTAGGGCTATTATGCATCAGTCAAAGACTGCCTGCAGTTTCTTCCAAAGAAAAGGAGCTTGAGGTACTGGAATGGTAAAACATAGCTGGCAGATTGCCAGAAAATAGCCGCAATAGATTCGTAGATCGGCAGTCTAAAAAAAACAGTAAAAAAGACAGACCAAAAAAATTCGTTTTTTCATTGAAGGCTGATCTGTTATATTTTGATTAAAAATCGGTATAAGTTATTGCTGCCTCTATTAGCTGATCTCAAATAACCTTCATTTAGAGTGACACACGCCCATTTGACCTTATCTCTTTGAATTAAAGTAAATAAAAGTCAATTTCAAAGTGAGGAAGTCATTTTTGAGAGTGAGGTAAGTCAAGTG
Source organism: Convolutriloba macropyga (assembly GCF_964194025.1). Classification (NCBI taxonomy): domain Eukaryota; kingdom Metazoa; phylum Xenacoelomorpha; order Acoela; family Convolutidae; genus Convolutriloba; species Convolutriloba macropyga. Next base: position 54,088,027 of record NC_134469.1, read on the forward strand.
TGACCAAAAATTTAATCACGCGCATGAACAGAAAAACTCGCTCCACTAAGAGCGAAAAATGACGTCACACATGAAATTCAGTTGAAATTGCATGAACGAATGAACAAAAAGTGGCTGTGACGTCATATGGTCGTAACAAAAATCATGACGACGAAATAAAAAAAAAACCAAGAGAAGGCCAATAATAGCCCCAGCTATCGCTGTGCGGCTATTAACAAATATTTCCGATCTAACTCCCAAGTGAAAATTTATGGAGCATTTCAAAGCAAATTTACGAACGCGGGCAGCTCTTTCAAAAAATATTAAAGATAAAGGTGTCAGAAATCTGACACAGCTGTCGTTAGAAGCGTGCATGAAAACAATACAAAGTGTCTACTAGATCTTTAAAAGCGAATGTTGTCATGAATCGCTACTAGAGAACGCATATAAACTCAAAATCTAGTACTATTTGATGTTTGTTGTGCTTTTTAATAATTCTTCAGTTCTACCTAGCCTTTTGGTACCATACTGTAGATCGATGGAATTATTCAAGATAAAATGGCGGGGAAACAGCTATTTATGTTAAATATCTTTTAAGAGAAGGGGCTATCTGTAGGCAGTTTAACCTCTTCCGTAGCAATTGGTGATCTTGAAAACAAATTTTACTTTTTCAAACTATTCTACAGCGAAGAAATTAAGATCAAGCAATTTCAATATGACGGAAACCCCTATTATCTTTTTTTTGCCTTGATAGCTGACAGTAAAAATTTATCCCCAAAACATCCCTTTGATTCCATTATCTCAAAGTTCAACCACCCGGCTAAGTTTTTTGATTAATTCTAATATAAATGTCAATTTTGGTAGGTTTCGACGGCCTCCGCGACGTTTGCCTCCTCTCCCAATGTTCCCTTCTTTCCCCTATATGGCCAATCTTTCTAGGTGTAAGCCAGCCACTACAGAAACTAGCCATGATATTTGAGAAATTTGTTCAATAATTTTCAATTTTCGTTTTTTTTGTTGGTAATTGATCCCAATATAGTCAGTGTCTACGTTTTTACATGTTTTTTTTGTTAGCAATAATAATGTAAAAGTTTTTACCACTGTTTTCGTGATTGGTCTCCGTTTTTTAAAAAAATTAGGTGTGATAACTATTGATGTAACCGTTTATCAAAAATTGGAAATGTTTGATGCCGGATCGTTCGTCCGTATCAGATCTGTATTAAAGTATCCTGGGGGCAGGAACAACATCCTTTTAAGGCTCTCTTAACTTGGTTTTTAAATTGTTATACTTCTAGTTTTTGAAGTTTAGGAAACGAATTTGTAATATAGTCCTCTTCGATGTTATCAATATATGGGATAGAGTTGGTTTAGTTTTCTGATAACTATTAATGAGGAAGTTGGTTGTCAATGGAGTTGATAATTTTGTTCTGAAACTCGATTTCTCACTTAGAGTTTATAGTTTTGGTAAAATTTTTGCTTAAGTTCAACCTATAATGGTTGAAATGGTTTTAAATATTAAAAACAAAGTAAGGAACATCCAACGTTTAAAAATGAAATTCAAGCATTGACAAAATCAGTTCAGCAAATTTTCTCGCTTCTCTGGTTTAAAATATTAATATCTGTTTTGAGTGAGTAACAATTTAACGTCGTACAGACTAGTATAATCAAAGCTTCAAATCACAACGGTATATATTATTTTGACAAAATTTTTCAATTTTATTTCCAATTTTCGTTTCTTTTGAGTCACTGCAGTCTATTTCGTTTTGTCTATATTGTTTCAGGTAAAATTATTTGCACTATTCTTGAGTTTTTTCTACATTATATGTATTAAGAATTTCGATCTTAGATCTGGAAAACGTTTCCGAAATACGACATAAAAGCGGTTGCGAGCATAATTGAAAGAGCAGTTGCTACTGCTTTGTTTTTGTATCTTCTGATTAAACAGTTTGCATGAGTGGTCTAGCTGTTTACCCAACTCAGTTTGAAAAATGTAAAGGGGTATCAGAAAGAAGCTTTCTATCTATTACAATGATTGGCGTTCACGCCTTTCACATTCAAGAACCCCCTCCAAGTGATTGTCAAATAGCTGCAAATTTGGCCATGTCTCACCGGCCATGTCCCTGCCTTATTCGAGTGGGTCTTGATATTAAACTAATAGAACCAAACAAATTATCACGACCAAAGTTCTAATGCTAACAATGGATTTATTTCTATTAAAAACCAGACTGGGATAACTTTCTGTGGGAGTTTAATTCCTCGGGGGTATTTTTCTGCGGGTTTCTTCCTTGACATCCAACATCATTGTTGGACTCTTTCGTTTGGTTAGCTTATATTGAAATTTCTGGAAGACTAGAGTGTAGAGAAATGCTTTAGTACAATGAAATAACTAACCTGGACCAATCCAGATTCCGTGGCGAGGCTCTGTTGTCCTGAAGCCTGGAGGAGCTGGATACCCACTGGTGTCCGTCGCTCCGTAGGGTGGTGGCTGGTACCCTCCCGGGCTGTCTTTGTACGTTGAGGCCTCGTATGAGGGTGGAGGAGCTGATGGCGAAGCCATTACGAGGAGATAAAAGCTATTAATTATTTTCCGAGATCCAAATATTAATTTTTCTAGTCATCTATTTTAGTTGTTTTGAAAGTGCTTTGGAATACAAGTTGGTGTAAAGATGGAAGTTCCAGCAATCTGAAATTACAGATGTTTTCAATCCAATAGCAATAAGTTGTTTTTAGTAATCTTTAGTTGAAGTGGCAACTTGCAGTGAGTATTTTTGTGCACTTGTGTAGAGTCAATTGATAGTATACTCTAGTATAAAAGAAATGTATGATGTTGAGAATGGAAGAGAGAAGGAACATGTGTTGATCGAAGAGGCTTTGTCGCGTTTGTTTCCTCAGTTGTGGATTGTTATTATATATAGTTAAAGACGGCTTGTGTTTTTTCAATGTAAAGCGAGCGTGGAAGTAAGTGTTGGAAGCTGCCACAAACTGTTGCGCTTTAGTTGTTTCTTTTTCAGCATAAACTTTATTTAAAATGGCTTAAATATAATTGTGTTAGTTCTTCGAGGAGCAAGTGAAATTGTTTGCTTGCAATTTGATACGTTGTTGTTTGTTAGTTGCTAAACCGACCGAAAGAAAACCAGAAACAGCAGTTTGACTGTTACTTAGACGCGGCGTTGAAAATGAAAATGGTTTTAGAGCGATTTGCTCTTGTTGACTTTAGAATGTTTTTTTATGTAAATACTCTATTGAAAATCAGTACGTTGATTTCACATGCGTGCGGAAGGTGAGGAGAGTTTTTGAGTTCCGTGGCATGCTTTCAAAAATAAGACTCGTGTTCTAGATTAAGTGGTTCACCACATGGAGAAATAAGCCATAATACTCAATGTTAGTCATCTTCATCCATATGCCCCTGCAATGTCTTGCATCATCTTGCTATTATTATGGGGCCTCTGTATAAACTTTTTCCAGTCGATTTACGGCAGGTTTAAGTTTTGGCACCTGCTGTTTTGACCGGTCATCTTTGAAAGTTTTGCGATCTTTTGTGGCATCCTCGCTTCTCACTATTAGGATAAATTCTGCATGCTTTATGGGGCATTATATCTAATTGTTGTGGTAGGGACTTCAACACGTGGAGTTCGAAAGCGTTTTAAGTGAGTTAAAAAAATTTCAGAAAAACGAATTATTTAAAAAATATTTATATTTACAGAATAATTTAGAGATGGTCATTTGGATTTGACGGATGAAACAAGGCGCAAAGTTTGTTCCTATATACCAATCTATGAATTTTCTCATAGCAAGGTCATTTAGAGCAAGTTGGGTGTGATATAGTTGAACATCAGCTAAGCTACAGCTATCTAAAATTATCTATATAAGAGTACTTGAACAGAGTAGAGTTGAAAATTTGATTTTGACTAGAACCTTCGAAATGCAGCTAATTCGATAAATTTCAAGAGGTACTAGCAGGCCCGTTGCCGGCTTATCATATGTGATTCCAATAATTTTCCACTGCATTTCAAAAAATGGAAAATATAACAATCAAGAAAATCTCGAAGTTGTTAACATTGAAAGATACACATAACACACCTTTGTTTAAAAATAATTACAATGAAACTAATTCGAACAGAAATTGCAACAACAAAGTATTTTTCAATTCAAAATCACTTCGTCAACGCATGTTTAGAGCAAGTATAAGTATTCGAAGCCGCCTCCACTACACAAACAAAGGAACGAATTTTTTGGCATAATTCAGCAATTTCTTCATCGACCTCCGATTTTGCAATAGCTGAAACCTCCTCAATTTTCGCAATAAGCTCAGAATTCAACAGCAATATGTTGATATGTTTCACAACCTCTTGAAGCCCCTGTTCGTTTTCACACTTAATATTTGATATCTGATCACGGAAATTAACGGTGCACATGATCTGAAAGAATGATATAACCTTTACGGAAAGCAAAGAGTAAGCAACAGTGAAAGATGGCTAAAAAAATTACTGGCCCCAAAATATAATATCAAAAAGAGACTACAAATGTAACAATTTATAATGAAAAACAGATACGATTTTCTCCATTTTTCATATCAGAGGATAACGACATCGGAAACTGTTTTAATAGAAGGTTACACCTTCCTGTTCTGTGGCTAAAACAAAACTCAATCAGCCGAAGTCTGTTCAAAAAGAAAATAAAAGACGAAAACAAACCTTTCGAAAACTGTCAAATCGTTGTAGTAAGGAAAACTTCATCCATTTCCGCGTTGTCACTGCATGTTTCGATGTCTCAATATAAATTCGAGACATTTTCAGGAAACAAAATAAGTTAACGTTACACTTACCATCATTAGAAGGCAAAAACAATGAGTCGATGTCCTCACTTGTTTTTTCACCATTTATATTGTTTTCAGACTGATCAAGCTTGCAAAAGAAATCATCCTCAATATCTGATAACTCGAAGCAATTAACACTCCAGCAACCAACACAATCTTGTAGTACGCAACAGTTACGCATCAGTAGAGCCAATTTACGTTTGATTTCATCTTGCCACTTAATTAAAACCTCAAGAATAGTTTCTGCATCATTCGTCGAAATGCAGCTAATTCGATAAATTTCAAGAGGTATGTGATGTGGGTTTGTACAATATTTCTAAACACCCAAAATATTTGTCAATTGAAATTTGTATTATTAGTCAGCCGCCAGTTAACTAGTTGTTCCGACCCCAATTGTGGGGGGAGGAACGATATACTCAAATGGCTTTTTGTTCAGTCAATTTTGGCCGATCGATATATTCATCGTAGAGAAATGTGAGTGGTATCAATAAAAAGCTCGTCCAGCGTAGAATTCGAAATTAAAAAGATTTTTTTTGAATTTCGTATTTTTTTTTCGTGGAGTTATTGAGGTTTAAAATTTTGTGTGAGCACGTGATATTTGCATGATTTTGTTCACTTTTAGCGTAATTTTTGTTCAAATTAAGGCTTTTCTAAGAAAATGTTATTTCAAAATTACATTTCACGTTACAAAATGAATCAATTTTGTGTTAACAGAAGACCGATAAAAAGGCTAGTTCTGGTTTCGTGAGAAAATTTACTATAAAAAGACTCGAATTCAATTTGAGATCTGCTTCTTTTTTAGAAAACTTTTCCTATTTTTGTTCTTTTTAGTCACTTAGCGACTGGTCATTTTCATATCGAGATTCCTTTAATGGCAAATCTCATTTGCAGTCACATGATAACCAGTGAACAAAAACTTCAACTTCAAGGAAACGCTCATGTTTTTTCGTCTTCGACTCTGTGTTTTCGAAATTTTTAATGAAGTTTTGATTTTCTTTATGATATGTAACTAAATTTTGGGAGCCCTATGGCATATACTCGCTAACTAAAAGTGCAACCGGCTTTTCAATGTGTATTAGGTAAACCTTTATAGTGCTTTGAGTGGACAGCTGATGGCTGTCAATACTTAAAAAAGAATTCGAAAATTTTTTTGATCAATAAACAATATTAAACATATTTTCATGAAAAGTAAGTCAGTTTCAGTAATGACAGGAGACTGGACCCCAATAATTTTTACTGCAAAACTAATCTGGTAAGCGGTTTTATCTGCTAACTATTGGTTTTATGACTTCGATAACACGAGTTTTCGTAATTTCAAAAAAACTTCGGACTTTTTTAGTTTTGGTTCCTTTTGAAATCTTATCTCATTATGTTCGCATTGGCAGTCCCCTTTGGCTTAATAAAGACCTCCAATGCATCATAGATAAAGTTTTCAGAGAAAAAAATATGGTTTAATTGACTTCGACACTTTCTTCTCAAATTGCCGCTGAACTTGTTCTGGTTTTTACCTGTTTTTAACGTCGTTTTCATAATCATAGGACTTGTGATGTCTTATTGCTGACATATTGATGATAAAGATCTTTTTCTGCCCATTGAGGCATAACGTAGTGTTTTTTTAATTCCGTTGAAAGCCCTTGAATTTAATGGCTGTTGAGGCTTTAATAAACTATTTTTTAGATTTGTTTTTGGACATTAAGTAATGTTAAACTTATTTTCGTGAACCTTAAGTCGGTATCAGTAATGACATGACCTCTTTTTTCTACTGCAACTGAAATGAATATTGCTAGTGGTCTTCTAACTACTAATTTTATTACTTCGTGGACTCGTGTTTTCATAATTTTTTTTTAATTTTTGTATATTTTTCTTGTAATTTTGGTTCTCTTTGAAATACATCACCTTAACCTAGTTTTGATAGTTTCTATGTTCCATGTTCTCAGTGGATCATGGATAAAGTTTGCAGAGAAAAGTTTATGGTGTAAATGGCTGTGACCCTTTCTTGCACTTCTCCACTGAATTTTTGCCTGTTTTGTTGTTTTTATAATCATAAGACTTATTTTGACGTCTTATTGATCACCTAAGATTGATAAAAATCCTTATCTCGTTATTGAGGCATAACTTTGCGTATTTATTGATTTCCGTTGAGAGCTATTGAATTTGGTGGCTATTAAGACTTTAAAAAAAAAACATTTTTGGACTTTAACCATTATTGAAACATTTTTCATGAACTATAAGTTAGTCTCAGTAATGACAGGACCACCCTCCTTTTTACTGCATCGGAAAATACTCTGGGAAGCGGTTTTATTTGCTAAATATTTGTTTTTTGACTTCGATGCCACGAGTTCTCATAATTTTAAAAAGAAAAGTTTCGGATTTTTTTTGTAATTTTGGTTCCTTTTGAAATCTTATCTCGTTATCTTAATATTGATACTTACGTTGGCTTATAAAAGACGTCCAAAGAATCATAAATAAAGAGTTCAGTGAAACGCGTTTGCTTTCAATGACTGCGACACTTTCTTCTCGGACTTTTCTACTGAATTTTCGGTTTTTGCATATATTTGTTGTTGTTTTCATAATCATAAGACTTATTGTGATGTTCTCTTATTGACTTATGATTTACAAACATCCTTGCTTTCTCATCAAGGCATAACGTAGCGTATTTTTGTCTTCTGGTCAAAGCCATTGAATTTAACGGCGTTGATATCACGGGTTTTCTCAAAAGTTTCGTGGTTTTATTATATTTGTTCATACTTGTTGATTTTTGAAGTCATATTGTTGAAAATTAGAACCCCATAGCTCTTAAAGATTTATTTGAGATTACAAATTTTTACTATTTTTTTTACTTGGCTTCGACACTTTTCCTTGCTCAATTTTTTTTGAATTTGCTGTTTTTGCCTCTTTTTTAAATTCTTCATGTCGTGAAATGCTGACTGGTCGCATAGGCTTCTAATTGAGGATTCAATGACTGATGTTGCCAGTGCACTCAGTTTATAGCGAATAGTAATAAAGTTTACGATGTTGTTCGTTCTTAAGATTTTTTCTACTTTTCAGGTTTTGTTCTTTTCGTCAACTTGTAATTTATTCTCATCCTTGAGAGATTCCATCCAATTTTGTAAATTCAAAATTTATTTTTACATTGATGTCATGTCGTAACTGATGTTTTTGCACAATATGCGTTTTCATAAAAGTTTTGTGAGTGGTCAATATTTGTGTTTTTTTTTCTTTTATCATATTCGCTGAAAAATTTTTGTTTTTGCTTATTTTGTTGTTTATTTTCTCGTAGTCTTTCTAATGGCAGATCTTGTGAGCGCTGTATTGAGACACGGTATTTTGCAACTCCTTCAGTAGTTTGATTTTGTTACAATTTTTTAAAATTCAAACGTCTATTTTTGATTATCTCATCATTAGGTTGACAATTAAGTCGAAAATGTAGATGAGCTCGGGTCGGACCATCATGTGCGAACGCACATTAACGAGCATTCTTGTTGGATTATAAAAACAATTGATTCCCGCGAAAAACTTGAATGTGAATTGTTTGAGTTGACAAAAGCTTAATAAAGCCAAATTTATAGTAGAAACTTCAGAAGACATTTGGGAATTATTTTTTTAGACAAAACAATGATGATCCATCTGATCTGGATATAATGGTAACAAAGTTTTCTGCACTTTAGCACAAAATCCGAAAAAAATAAACAATGTCTTTTTAAGGGAAAGAAGAGGTCGGCTCTGTGCGCAGGCAAAGAAAATTTCCAAACCCGCATTGACAAATAGGTAAAGGCTTGAATATTGTCAAGGGAAAGAGTTAAAGCAGATAATTTTTTCTCATTAGGATTAAAAGCCACAGATGAAGACAGAAAACCTGGAACATATTTGATTGAGATATGTAATTTTAGGAATTTACATATCAAGAAGAATTAGGTTTTATCTACAGGCTAAGTGGTGCTATTTTTTTACCCTTGGTTTTACCCGAAAATGAAATTTGATGAAGTTCTTGAAACACTGTGTGAACGCACTATAACAAATAGTTTTGTTTTGAAAATCTAAGAAACAAAAGTAAAAAAGGCAGTAGATATAGCGCTTGTTTCTTCTTTATTCATTGTATGGAGAGTGAGAGATCAGTTAGGGAGTCAAAAACTCATCCACGTGCAACTTCTTCACAGCCGTGTTCTCTTTTTAACTTGTTTTGTTTTTTCTTTGGTGTTTCATCCGTGGTTGTTCTCATATACCAAAAAGTAATTATGATAACTCTCTGCAAAGCTATTCTGTTAGGAGTTTCCTACTAATATTTAGGTTCCGTGTGCAGTTTTTATGTTTCCTTTTCAAATATTTTCTTAGGTGTTTAGGTTCGTAAGCGTCCGGTATTCTGCTAAGATGAGAAAACTTCACAAGTTCTGAGGATGGAAAATAGCACTAAGTTTCGCAAGAATCAATTGAAGAATGAATGGAATAATTCGTGTTATGCATTTCGTATTTATACTTTTTATTTACATTTTTGTCCAATCAGAATTGAGTTCATTCTATTAATAGATAGTGAATATTTTATAAGTTTTATTTGAGTCTTCATGCTCGATACTGCGGCTATCTAGAAAAGCGTTTAGCATGGGTTGGAAAACCCATTAAGTAATGAGTTTGAGTCTCTGTTTCAGTTTTCATCAAATTTTTCAGTTGAGAATTGCTCAAGGTAGTCATTTTCTTCTATCGATTTGGTTTATTTGGTGTGTGGATTTGTCAATGTTGGCGTCAGTAGTAGAATAGAGTCCATTAATTGCAGTGTGACGCAGGTGATTAGAAGTCAGATTTGCATAAAATTGATGAAAGTTTTGTGGTGAATGGAATTGATGGATGTGGTGCCATAGTGTCCTTTCCTGATTGGATTTGTGGGCTCAGGGGATATAATTTGACAGAAATTGAGGTAGATTGATGGAAGGGAGGGTTATTAATCAGAGATTGGAATTGCATTTGAATAACTAATGTATTCTATTTGCTATCGGTCACGAGATTTCTTTCAAGAGTTGGGGTAGGGGGCATACATTGAACTAGTTTTTTTTGTCTTTTATTATATGAAACGTTTGTTTTCGTTATTCTGAAGCCTCGTTATTGTATCAACTGTTTGGACTGTTATATTTCAGACTAAAATTGGTATGGCGAGACAGTTATTGGGAATAAAATATTCGAATGTGTTATCAAGTCAGTCAGCAGAAAGGTATGGTTAAGAACAATATGAGTATGGGTTTCAGTATGATTATTTTCTGTAAGAGATTTGATCTTTTAGATCAACACGACAGAGAATGGAATTGGTGGCATCTATTAAGAGTTTTAAGGGGGAGTATTGTAATCGGGAAAAACTAATGAGCATTGGGTGGAAGGAAGTGCCTTGGGTAGATGGCACTGGTATTAATAATTGGGAGGGTTTGAAATCGAAATTAGTAACTGAAGGGCGGGGGGGGGCTTAGTTGGGGCAAATGGTTGGCCTAGGGTGCCACTTGAAATAAGGAACGAGGAGATAGTGGGCCTAAGTAATGATTTCTGTAGAAGTATTAATGAAATAAATAGCCTGTACGAAGTAAGAGATTTTCTGTCGAATTTGTCAAACTATGAACAGGCCTCGCGTATTTGTACTGAGGTGTATCCCTATCAAGGTTTAGACGATTCAGCGGGCTGGACTTTTAATGTTAAGGGAATTTTGAATGGAAGCGTGCCCGAAAATTTGCACTGTACCAGAAGAGATGCTATGGTACAGTTTGGTCCATGGTGGACCCGCGCCCATATTGAAATAGGCGGTGACGATAGCATTTCGAAAACAGTAGTGGGAGAGAAACTGTTCCTAATTTGCGGTAGTTACAAAACATCGATAGGGTTTGACAATGTAATGGGGACACCTCAGTATTTTATGGATTTGATTAAGCGAGGGCCTAACGCTAGTGACTTAGGGACTGATATCTGGTTTTATTTATCAAATAGTTCAAGCGTGCTCTGTCAACCCTCCCTTTGTAGCCACGCTGTTTTGACTATGTCCGAGGGTGTTTCTCTAGTAACTGGTTGGGAGGCGCAAGATTTACAAAATGTTGATGTGGGTCGGAGAACTTTCAATTCCTTTGGAATTGGAGTACGTAAAGGGGCTGTTAAGAAAATTTTAAATGATAAAGGGAGAAGAGGTTTACTCGAATGGGCTCTGGAGAGGGATATAAAAGTAGGCGGCTCCACTGATGTGACAGAGCACGTTCAATCATTAGTGAGAAATGATTTGATAATTAAGACTAAATCATATAAGCGTAAGCCTAAGTGGGGGGGTAAACGAAAAACAGCCAAAAGTGACGACATCGTGGACGATGAGAGCAAATTCGTTTATTCTTTCCTCCCGCCAAAGGATTCAAGTCTCCTTTAGGGTGAGTTGTGATTATTTCTTTATCGCATTTTTGCTCACTTTTCTAATGTATAAGTGGTTGCCCGACCTTTTAAAGATTGTTATTCCGAGTTAAGATTGTGAGATATGTCTACAAATATGGTTGAAAAATAATAGTTTGATGCCAATTCAGGTGCAGAATAATTGTTTTTGAGAAGAAATCGATCTTTTTGTCAATTCGACGTACCCAATTTGATGTAGGGTATTCGTTAAAAAAATAATTGCCCCGTGTTGGGAAGTACTGCTTCAGAGTTAAAGGTAAGTTTTTTGGGAAGAAGTAAGTGTAAATAGTTAGAGTTTGATGTCAATTTACCCGCGTAACACTTTTTCCGGAGAAACATACACTTTTTTTATGAGCTTTTCTCTCACCTAATATGTTGTGCTGAGTGGTTTGTAGTGGTTGTTCGCGCTCTCTCATGCGGTCTTCGATGATGACAGAGGTCTAAGTAATTAGATAAGAATGAGTACAAAAGTGTTTTGAACGGTAAAAAGGTGTTAAATGTGAGTATTCTGCTTTTTTGTAACTTTCTAAGTTTTTGTTAAGAATTTGTAAAAGGATTATAATGGAATCTTGTTCAATATGTACACACAAGGTTTACATCAAAATGCATTTTAGTGGGGAATGAGATTAGTGTGAAGGGGGTATGAGGAGGGGCGGGTCGAAGTAACAGGGAATCATTCATTGTGTAGTTCGAATGTTGGTTCGAGGGTGTCGTTGCTGGGGTTTTGGAGACTGTCGAGAACTTGTTGATAGTCAAAACAGCTGGGGCTAAAGGTGACGGTCTTTAGGGTGTATCCCGGGTCAACAAATTCTACAAAAAGCGAAATGGTACCGTCATTGCGGACAATGTAGTCGTCAAATGTGACTAGCATTGCTCGGCGACCATGACGCAAGTAAAGGTACATGGGGAAAGGGAGAATTGTTGGGAAGTAACCTGCGTCATGGTCTTGTCGGTAAATATCCCAATTAATGAAGGGCGAATTTACGTTATCGTTCAAATTACTCATTTTAATTGATATTTAGTAATTCAAACTCCCCGTGTAAAAATTCCTCTGTGCTAAGTTCTATAAATGAAATAACGTCAGTGTAGGAGGGAGAATTTTTTTCGAAAATTACTTTGTGGGTAGTATTTTCCAAAGTGGTTACCCAGAATAGAATGGACTCGTCAGGAAATTTAAGGTATTGATCAAAACAACATAAGGAAATATTAAAATCTATATAAAAATACATAAATAGGGTAAATCGTGTGGGTATAAAATCAAAATATGGGAGAGTGTCTTCATAATGTTCGAGTGAAAGAAATTCGGGGGTTGAGGACCTGGACATTAATGTGTTTGGGATTTTAGTTTGGGATTGTCTATGGCGAGTAAGGGGGTTGGCTGAAGGGGGAACTTGCGATTGGGGAAGGGGTTAAAGGCTCATCTGAAATAATATCGTAGTCGGGGGATTCTGGGGTGTCGGGGATAGGCTCGGGTTGCTGTGAGTGTTGAGGGAGGCTGCCAATAACTAAAGGATGGTGAAAAATGAAATCAATGTTGGCGTTTTGGTTATTGTTGTTTATGCAGTTTTGGATTTCTGACCAAACGGGGGATGTGTAGTCAATTATGACAGGGTATGTGTGCACGGTTACTGTGTCGTTTATAATAAATTCCTGGCGTATATTAAGTTGGACAAGGGGTTCCTGGTGTAAGAAAAAGGAGATTCTATAACTGTCGATTGTGGCGTTGTAATGATTAAGGGATGTAAAGATATTGGATTTTGTTTTTCTATGAAAAATTCGTAAATTGGTTCAGCCATTCAAAGTTTTGTTTTTCCATACAATTGGGTAAATGCTGCTACTGGAATCTGTTTTCTGCATTCAAGGAATAAATAGTGAAATAGTGCATTTCCCCAAATATTTCCGCTTTTCTGAAATTAATTCCTTATCCTGTGATTGGTTGGTAATTCAAATTGCCATTTTTGCTTTAGCTTTTTGCAATTCGTGTATATTTTTCATTTTTGGGGGACTGAATTTTGTTGCATTTCACACGTTCGCTTCCCCGTGTGAGGTTAAAACTGTATTTGATTTCGTTTTATTTGAAATTACTTTTATTTGATGCTGTTATGTGGCAGGTAAGTTGATTTATCATTTTTCCCCGGTGTTTAGAAGTGATTCCTTGGTTGTTGTTTTGTTACTAGAGTTTGATGGTCCTTGATGTCCTCCTTTTGGATTTGAAAATCAAAGAAGCTGACAGGTCTGCTTTTGCTCGAATATTAAGAATACCGTTGTTGCTAATTTCTGTTTCGCGTGTTTTTCCGTTGGTTTTTATATTAATGCTGGACTGCGATTATTTAGGTGCAAACTTTTTTAGCGCTTGAGCTGATAACTAAGCCGCGTTTTGGAGGCTGATGAGATTAGCATTGTAATGTAAGAGTTTTCTTTTTTGTTTTCTTTTAAGTTTCCGGTTTGTAGATTTTGTCCCCCAATCTTTGAAATAGTATCTTTGAGGAAAGACTTAGGAAAAATTTTTAAGCCGGGTTCCACGAGGAGCCCGGGGATCCGTTATTCTTTTTTTTTGAGTCCGAATTTTGGGCTGAAAGTTTGAGGGTCGTAGCTCTTCTAGTTTTCGAGATATCGCACTTTAAAGTTGAAAATTTTTTCCGACACTTGTAATTTTTTCCAAAATTAGTCTTCCCAAGGGAAAATTTCTGGACTTAGGCGTTTTTTTTTCGAATTTTTCGTTGCGAAAAAAAAAATTTTTGTTTTTTGTTTTTTATAAAGAACTTTTTGAATCCTTATTAAACACTTCCGGTGTTCATGGTTCTGAGAGGGTACGCCCCGTAATGGGTTGGTAGTTTTGGTTGTGCATGTTCTGGTATATGAGTGTAAATTGGTTGAGAAGTGACTGGCGGAGGTCTGTTAAAATGTTCAATCGTTAGTGTGGGCTCTTCCGATCTTTTCAGTCGTTTGATGTAGTCCCTCAAGAAGGTGTAGGGTGTACGTACTCGTGTGCTATCGTTGTCCTGCTGGATGTCAAATTCGTTTTTAATTTCCAAAGGCAGAACAAGTGCACATTTATGTAGTGGGTGTTCAGGATGCTCTTGTAGATATTCATAGTCATTGATTGCAACTACTTGCACTGGCTTCGTTTTGATCTTTCTCCCTTCGTGTGTTATTCGGAAAGGAAACCTGCGGTGTAGTCTTGCCCATTTATGTAAAAAATGTGAGTATGTGAGATGCAGAAAAACACTTATCAGGAAAGAAAGGAATCCAAATAATAGTGACATCTGCCATGGAATGTATTCTTTCAGTCTGTTTTCAAGCTTGGGCTTCAGTGCTTGAATTTTCTCCAGATTTGGTTGGGCTATCTTTTCGATCGTTTGTTTGCTGGTTCTTCTTGAGTCAATTTGTTGGAATTGTGGCTGTATCTGATGTAGAATTTGGATTTGTGCTTCTGATCTTGATGAGAAACTTGGCAATTCTTCAAGTGGCGGTAGGAGGTTAAAGATGGTACTTATTGGGTCAGGTAGTTGGAAGTCAAGTCGTATTGCCGGTACTGAATCGCAAGCTGTAAGATCTGATCGTAAATGAATGTTTGGTCCACGTAGTTGTTTTCCACATCCCAGTGTAATGATGCAAACTCTGCATCCAGGATGTTCAATCCTTGCTAAGGGATTGCTGCCATTCCCTGCGCTCTCGATGAGTGTGTAGTCGTCGCTTGCCGACGTAATTAACCAACGACCGAAGCCGAGATTGCGAGCCTTTTCAGTCAATGGCAATTCGTTTACATCCAATTGACAGCGTTGCAATGCAAGTAGCTCGTCGTCGTGGTATAAAAGTGTAGCCATGCAAGACTGATAAGTCTGCTCTGTAGGTATGGCTTTTGTGCATATTGCATATTTTTGGGACCCAATACAATTTTCGAGCTCTTTGTCATCGATAAACGCGAGTTGTTCTCCGTCGTCCGAGACGGCCATGTATTTGGCTTCTAGACGCCAAACTAATGCTTTGCCTGTATCCCCGTCTGGCATGGGGATGGGAATGGCATGCAGCACATTCATAACTGTGCTCTTTGATGCCATCGGTATGGCCAGTGTCAGGATCAGACCTGATTCAATTGCCTCAACTTGTGTGACCAATTTTGTTTCATAGTACGAGAGAATGTCTTGAATTGGTACGGCAAGTGACAATCGGTCCTGTAGCCCATTTTGTTGAAAGTGTACCATTGTAAGAATTTCATGGAGCTGCTGACGAGGTACCAGCGACATAGGTAATAGCTGGTTCATGAGTGGTGTTAGTGAATTCAGAACATTAATTCTAAAGGTGTACAGAGCTGCTCTGTAGGTTTTAATGTTCGCCAGAATTGTCTGAAAGATATTGCTTAAGACAAGACTGTGTTGGTTTTTTTGTTCGCGTACATAAAGGTATTGTAGGCAGTTTCTCATATGGTGGACATTCTGACGGAGCGCAGTGAACTGCCCCTCTGCTAGCTCCCAGTTCCTGTTTTGGGTTTTAATTATCTCGTCCTGCGCCTCTTTTATTGCTTTAAGTTCTCCTGAGACCACAAAGAATTTTTCGTTCTGTGAAGTTGTTATTTGTTCGACGTGTTCTGTCAGGTATTGGAGGTAAGCCATGGCTTGTCTGATGTTTTCTTGGTTTCGTTTTACCCGTTTGTCGCATCCGCCAAATACCGATTTGATAAAGCACAGGAGTTTGTCTCCTGCGCCAATGCCAATTCCCAGAACTGCAGCAGCTGCGGCTGCAGCCGCTGCTGCCCTTGGTTTTCGAGAAAAAGTTGTGTCCGTTGCGGCGTGTGAGCGGAGGAGTTGTGACATTTCTATTTTTAAGGATTCGATATCCTGCTGTGCGAGTTCGTTTTCCATGATAGCTTGTTTCGCGATCCATTGTAAACCAGATGTTGATTCAGTCATGTTGGTATAATTGAGTGGGCAACCATAATTCTTTGAAGTCCACATACTTGCCAGTTCTCGAGTGAGATTTGTAAGTTTCGACTCTACTGTTTTATTGTAGACTGGGTAAGGGACTAGGATTTCTGTCTTTACAAATTTTTCTGTTAAGAGAATTTTCTGATGTAAGTTAAAAAGTACACCATCTTTAGTTGCCACTGCTGGCTGGTTACTTGAGGTGGTTTGAATATTTGTCAATAAGTAAAGTAGGAAGTAGGTTATAGCTTGTTCTGGAAGGTAATTGAACATGGTTAGTGAATGGGGTTGTTTTTTTTTCCGAGTTGAGAATGCTGCTGATTTCGAAGTGAGTAAAGTTGAAGAGTGATTTTTACCAGTTATTTTTGTGGTATATATAGTGAAGACAAACGATTGTGATTGGGCGAGATAATAGCCAATAAGAAAGGAGCAGTAAAGTAATGACGTCATAGTAAAGAATCTTCTGTATCCGTTGCGTAGTCCAGAGTTTGATGAAGATTACCGTCAATTTGTTGCCTATGGAGAGTTAGTGGAATGACCCGCCTTCTGTTTGGTAAAATGGGACCTAGGTCTATTAATTCTCTGGGAGGTACCCTATGCCTTAATGGCGATGAGTGCCTAGGACCTTGGAAATTAATGTCTGAGTCAGTTTCTGTTGTTTCGAGTGCTGGATCGTCGTACGATGCTACCTCGTTATATTCTTGGGAGTTGGTTACTGCTAATTCGTTTGCTGAATTTCGTAGAGAATCTTCCATTCCTGGTGTTTGTTCAGTTGCATCATTGTTTTGGGGCATTGAAGTGTTGGTTTCCGCAGAATTGAAGGTATCATCGATGTTTGCCGAGGCTATTGAGAAATAGAACTCAAGCGAGGACTCGGGGTCACTGGTGCTAGTTTCTATATCGCTATTTTCTGCATCACTGAAAGCAATGGAGAGGTCAGGGTCAGGGTAATGACTGAGTGGGAAGTAAGTGATCACTTTCACTTGCGGATCTTCTTCGGAGACTTGTAAGCTGTTATATACTGAGTGCTCTCTTGCCAATGCAAGGTGGTCGCTTCGTCTCAGGTTGTAGGGTCTTTGTGAGCCAAATCGTGCATCTGTTTGAGGGAAATTACTGTTTGCAGAAAAGACGTAGTCTCCCACATCTATTGTTTCTGGTGTTTCTCTTGCTTCAGACGGCACTGAGCCTTCCACAAAGAATGTATTTTCGTCGTATATAGTTTCCTGTTGTATTTGTTGATGGTTTGTTGGCTGTTCTTGTGCTGAGAAGCTCGCCGTTTGTACATTTTGATTGAAACTGATTGATCTGGTTTCTGGCACTGTTCTGGGTAGAGTCATTGCTTCTTGGTTGATGTGGTTCTCGATCTGGTTATCGAAGAACTGGGGTTCTCGTTCCTCTTCAGGGATTGAGGGATCGGCCTCAAAATTTCGAGGGTCGATTGATTCTAAGTCTTGGATCTCATATTGTGGCTTTATTGGTCGCAATCGCATTCTGTGTACACATTGTGTATAGTTTGTGTTAATTTTCCGCACAATATAGCTGGCATTTGTGAGTCTCTTTTCCACTCGGTACATAGGAATCCATCTGCTCTGTTGTTTGTTCATAGTTGCGATTTGTGTTGTACATTTTGGGTCCAAAATGAGGCAATAAGTTTGTTCTATCAGAGGAGATGCATTGGCTTTCCTGTCGTAATATTTCTTGTATTTGAGGTATGAATGAATAAGATTTTCTTTCACGGAAGCGAATAGCTCAGTTGTCTTATCCTGGATTTCCTTTATGCAATCCGCTTTTGGCTTGTGTTGCCAAAGACGTGTGTTTTGAAAGCGTAGGTCGAGTGGGTTGACTGGCGTGCGTCCGTGAAATACGTCTGATGGCGTACACCCTATTGCTGGAGCGTAGGTAGTGTTGTGTATGAATACTGCAATGTCAACGTATCTATGCCAGTCAGAAGACGTTTGGTTTTCATTGATTCGCAGAATTTGTTTGAGTGGGGCGTGGTTTCTTTCGAGTAATCCAATTGTTTGTGCGTGTTTTAATGTGCAGTGTTTGAGTTTGATCTCAAGAATTGTGGCGAGTTCGCTCATTAAATGTGACGTAAAAGCTGTCCCTAGATCGCAGATTATCTGTGATGGAATGTATGAATGTTTCAGGAAGATAGAAATAAGCGCTCGGGCTACAATGTCGGCGTCACCTTTCATCAGAGGTACTGCGAATAAGTATTTCGAGAAGACATCTATCCCGGATAATATGAAGGTGTACGGTGAAGGGTGCATTTTCCCGACAAGGTCGATGAGGAGTACATCTGCTGGAAAATTTTGTAAGGAAGACATTGGTTGTAGATGTGGTCTCAGAGCTGCTGTGGGACTAGGTTTCGTTTGTAAACAAGTCACGCAGTTTCTGATGTAGTCAGTTAGTGTTGCGGTGAAATTGGGGAAATAGAACCGCTTCCGAAATTCGGCTATGGTACGCGACACACCTTTATGTCCGCTCCAGACACTGTTGTGGATGCGGAAGAGTACTTCTTTTTGCAAGTGAATTGGAACACTGTATTGTTTGATGAAGCTGTTGCCCGTAGGATTGTAGAACTTTCTGTGTAGCACTCCGTCAAACATAGCGAGTCTTGGGTATTGTTTCAGGTACTTTTTCAAGTCTCCTGAGAGATATTGGGCGGTTGTTGGTGGGCCTCTTTCGAACCAAAGGATAACTCTTTTGATGTCTGAGTCTTTTTGTTGTTCGGCTCTTAGATTCAATGGCGAGTGACCGGTTGTATCAAAGTCGTCCATTGGATTGTGTTCGTGTATTGCCTGGAGCTGCGCCGGTTTTATTTGTTGAATATGAACCTCCTCAATGATTTCTGTTTGATCTGTTTCTTTGACGGTCTGAAAAAGATAGTGTTTCGGAGTGTTTTCCTTGGATGTTTCGTGCAGGAGTGTATTAATTGAGTTGTCCGGGACTTCGGCGGTAGTGTCAATTTGGACTTCACTGATTGGTATCTTCGAGTTGATGCGAAGTGTGAGTTTCTCCTTCGGGTTTATGTGTATCCTTGAGAGGTAGTCTGCCGCGAGGTTGGCTTTTCCAGGGATATGTCCTAGTATTATGTCAAAACTCAATACGTGATCTAATGCGTTCCACAGCGTTGGCGGAATGATCTTTGTTTGAAAGAATCTGGTGACAGCTCTGTTGTCTGTTAGGACTAGTACTGGTTTCTCGCATCCCCAAAGGATGTTTGCAAACATATCAAGGGCAAAATGAACGGCAAGAAATTCTTTCGCGTAGATTGACATCTTGAGTTGATTTGGTTTGAAAATACGTGATCCGAAACTTACAGGTGCATAAATTTTGTTCAGACGTTCCGTTTGCCGTTTGGGTGTAATCCTCGATCATTAATACAAATCCGGCAGCATAGAATGATGCATCGGCCATAATGACATATTGTCGATTGGTCATCGGTAGCCTCAGTGATATTTCACAGGCTGATTGTAGATCTTGTGTCAGTTTCTTTAGCATTATGTTGTGCTCCTCGTTTATTTCAAAGTCTGTTTCTTTCTTAAGTAATCTATAAAAAGGAAGCAGCTTTTCTCCGAGCTCCGGTATGAAGGCTTTGTAAAAATTGAAGAAATCGATCATTCTTTTTGTTTGCTTAACATTTTTCGGCATCTTGAATGTTCTGAGAAACGTCGCGATTTTCTGTTTGATAGGGGTTAAACCCTCTGAAGTTATCGTGTTCCCCAAGAACTGGATTTCCTTCAGACCAAAGGCGCATTTATCTGTAGCTAGCTTCATTCCTGATTCTCTGATGCACGTGAAGACTGCTGATAGTTTTTCCAGCATATCTGGGAGATCTTGAGCACCTACTCCAATATCGTCTACGTATTGAAAAAATTTGTCAGCGGTAATTACGGGGTCAAGATTCTGTCGCATGAATGAGCTGAATGCGCTGACACTTCTACTCAGTCCTTGTGCTAATCTTTTAAATGCGTAAGTTCGCGATGCAAAATTGAAAGCGAGCAGTTGAATAGATTGCTCGTCGGCCATTGGCACGGAGTAGTATCCATGGCTTCCGTCCATTTTGCAAAAGAGCTTCTTGCCTGCAAGATGGCTTCCTGCGTCAGCCAGTGTTGCTATTGGGAAATTGTTGTTGTTATAGTCATTTCGAATCAGGTGGTTGATTTTACGCAGATCTATTAATATTCGTAGTTTTCCATTCGGTTTTCTTTTTGCAAAGATTGGTGATGAATATCTACTGAATGGCAACGTTGTAATCACGCCGTAGTATTGTAATAAGGCGAGTTCTACTAGGAGATCGTCTTTGAGGTGGATGGAAACTCTTTGGTTTTTTGAATATACTGGTCTATCAGTATCAGGCGTCAGTTTTACTGAGAATTTTGAGGTGTAGCCAATGTCAAGGCGATGTCTTGTAAATATATCGTTGAATTCCAATAAGAGATTCTCTGTCTTCTTCTTTTCGTCGTCTGTTAGGACACTTCCGTGCCAATTAAAGGAGTCCAAAAATATTTTTCGATCCTCTACGTTATCCAGTGGTCGAATGGACTCTCTCTTCTTGAAGCGGATGAGTTCTTCGTAAATCCGTTTCTCTAGTCCTGTGAGTTTGGATGGATCTTCAGTTGTCTCTGGGGTTGGAAACCAATATTTTGCGTTGTGGTTAATTGTGATGTGATTTAGCTGGCCCTTCGCTACTTTCTCAATATGTTTCGATATGGTTTTTGTTCGGGTGTTATTATCGTGAAGGTTGCAGGTAGTGTGTTTCTTTCGATTGTGATCGGTACTTCCGTTGTGTTGATAGCCATTAGTTGAATTGGTTTGTCCTTTAGCATTTTGTTTATCGTACTCGTAAGGCAGACTCCTATGTTTTCGAGTTTTGTTGTAGGCTCTACTATTTCAATTTGGTGATCTGCTTCTAATGGTTGATAAGGCGTGAGTTCAATTAATTTCTGTTCTTCGGGGTTAATTATAACTCGAGTGGTTGTTTTTAGATAAATTTTACGCTTATTATTGAATCGTTTTGATGTTTTTGAGCCTGCCGTCTGCATCAAATTCAGCTGAAATGTGAATTCAGGGAAATGTAGATAGCGGTTGTGCGCGTCGATTGTTATTTCGTTTTTGTCGAAAAAGGGGAATCCAAGTAATATGCCGGAGAGTTTCTCAAAATCCATAAAGTCCTCTGTGAGCTCTAAATGGCCAATTTTGAATGTTAAATTTGTCGTGAATAATATTTGAGACTGATGCATAAACGCTGTGGAGACCGTAATTTCCAGTGGTGCCTTTTTTATGGGTTTTTGCGTTAGATGATTGTAGATTTTATCAAAATGTTTTTGTGACATAGCGCTACTAAATGCTCCAGTGTCAGCTATCGCTTTCATTGTAATTGAGCCTAATTGAATAGGAATTAGAAAGACATTTTCGTTATAGCTAGTTGTACAGTAAGAAATTTTTTGTAGAAAAGCATGCAGGTTATTCAGTTTTTTGGCTGTTGGTTGAATGGCATTGTTGCGTCGCGATAAGGTGGTTGCCTCTGAGTGCAATCACGTGCGGTATGCTCGTTGCTTGCGCATATCCTGCAAAAAGTGCGCATTGGCGTGGGAGATCGTTGTCGCTGGTTGTATTGTTGACTTTGGTTGTTGTATCTGCTTATCGCGTTTGTACCTCTTCCTCTACCTCGATAGAAAGGACGGTTTTGATAACCTGAGAAGCTTCTATTTTGGTTTGGCGTTCTGTATGCTGTGTTATTTCTGTTGTAGTTTGTGAAAGGCTTGTTAAATTTATTTTGGGTGGTGTTCGGCCATCTTGGTGGCGTTGTTTGTGAGACTGATGCCTGAATTGAAGCTATTCCTGCTGCCATTATGTTTTCGACCGCTTGGTTAAAAGCAGAGTTTTGGGAGCTTGTTAGTGAGTTGAAGGCTGTGGTGTGTGCTGGCTCTGGGTTTAATTGGTCTATTCGAAGTCGTCTTTTGACTATGGAGCATAAGTCGTTTACTCCGACATTGTCCAATTCTCTGAGAAGAACTTTTTTGTATTTGAAGGGCATCCCCTGTATAAATTGTTCTCGGATTCTTCTTGTCCGCTCGTCATTGCGGTCAATTCCGGCACCAACGTCATCGACGATTGCTAAGTTGGCAAGCCGCTGTAAGTCAGTTAGAAAATCGTCTGGTTGTTCCTTCACGGGATCAAATTTCCTGCTCTGTAAGTCTAACTCAAAATTACGCCGTTGGTCTGGGCCTGAGTAGCGGTTGCGTAACTGTTCTAATGCATCATCAAGGTCGTTTTGTGTGTTTTCTGGTAAGCGTAGATAATAGTTTAATGCGTTTCCGTCGAGGTGTAAATGTAGGTATCGGGCTTGTTGGTTATGATCTGCCGGAATTCTGGCAACTGCTATGCTTGCTCTCAAAGACCTTCAAATTGGTCCCAGTTTTCGTTGGGTAGCCCGGCAAAACGTTTGAGCGATACGTGTGGTGGGTGCGGTGCGGCCATATCTGTTGTTGTATTTTATGAGTGAAAAGAACAATTCTCCTGTTGATCTTGTCCGTTTGTTTTCAATCGACAAAGTGGGCAGGTCTGGCGTATTGGTTTATGTGAGGTTATTAAGCTGGTTTTTCCTGTATTAGATTCTATGAGTTCGTGTATATCACCTTCTTGGAGTTTAAGTTTTGTTGAGTTTGATTTATTTTTAATAATGAATATTCCATACCTCTTGGAGATCGGTGGAACAATTTTGACATTGGGGAGTTGTAACACGGCATCCAGAATTTGCTTGTTTTTGCGTGATAGATTTCCCAAAAGAATAAGCATTAATTTGAGATAAACATGAATTTTGAGACAATTGTTTTTTTTTATGAAGCTTCAGCTGTGATAATTTTTCTCTGATTCCGTTTCTTTAGTGTTGCAGAATGACGCTCTTGATCTCTGTCGCCATATGATAACTCTCTGCAAAGCTATTCTGTTAGGAGTTTCCTACTAATATTTAGGTTCCGTGTGCAGTTTTTATGTTTCCTTTTCAAATATTTTCTTAGGTGTTTAGGTTCGTAAGCGTCCGGTATTCTGCTAAGATGAGAAAACTTCACAAGTTCTGAGGATGGAAAATAGCACTAAGTTTCGCAAGAATCAATTGAAGAATGAATGGAATAATTCGTGTTATGCATTTCGTTTTTATACTTTTTATTTACATTTTTGTCCAATCAGAATTGAGTTCATTCTATTAATAGATAGTGAATATTTTATAAGTTTTTTTTGAGTCTTCATGCTCGATAGTAATTGATGTGTATATGTGTGTTGTGTGTGTGTGTGCGCGTGCGTGCGTTTGTGTATGTGCATATGTGTGTGCGTGTGTGTGTGTGTGTGTTTGACTTCAAATCTCGAACGAAGTTGGAACAATTATTGTTAACGTGTTGCTTTTTTATGCAAATTTTTCGCGTCACCATCTTTGCGCATTTCTTTGACTCCTCATGTCACTTTTTCACGCTTTCGACCCTCATTTTTGATTGATCTATTTTGCTCACTCCGAAGTAAAGATTGTTGCTAAAATCGATTGCAGCATAGCAACAGTAACGGCCCTATAGCCGAGTGGGCAGTGCTTTTGGCAAGGGATCGGGAGGTCCATGATTCGAATCCCGGCGTGGTTAACCATTTTTGCACCCATGAAGAAGAAACTATCTAGGCTACAGCCCGTGAATTAAATTGCCTCGCCTGTCGTTTGAGAGCAATTCTTCCGACATATGTAGGTTTTTGTTTTGATGTTTCAGAGAATGGGTTGCTGACTTTTTCTTATTTTACAGTCTACGGATTTAGTTTAAATTTCTATTATTTTTTTTGCAATTTTTGGCAATTTTGAGTTATGATGGAGGAATTTCTTAATTTGTGCCCGAAAAAAATGGACTCCATCAAGTCAAATGTGTTACCGTTTTGCATCATTTTGAATTTTTTTGAAAACTGTAGCCAAAACTTTTTTCCTTTTTCGAGAGGAGTTACTTGAAAAATTTTTAGGTTGGCTATTTTTTCCGTTCCGAATTAAAGGTTTTTTATTTTGTGTTCAATGCAATTAAGTATGTCTTTTGATGTATTCTCAGTCACTGGTTCGACAAAAATGGTGTTACAAGGTCTTTTGAAGTTCTTGTTTGGGATTTTGCATCTTAAGGAAGTTTGTTTGATTTTATTTATTTCCAATGTCGCCTTTTCTCTGTAGGTTTTGTTTTTACTGGTTTACATGTTATATGGTTAACATTAAACTAGAATTCTAAAGTAAAGATTGAATTGTTTTTTAGCAAAAATAGGCGAATAGTTGGTTCTTTTCGTGCTAATATATTTTTTACTTCATGTCAATTATTTGTTATAACTGCTCTCACTTTTGTTTAGTGATCTGGCGCTCTTGTCAAGCTTTATTGAGCACTTTAAACCCCAATGATTTAGTTTTTTTAACCTTTTTTTCCCAATTAAATTTTTAATTATTGCATTGATGTCCTTTCATACACTAAACAGTGTGTCTTCAGCTGAGTTGTGAAACTGGTTTTTCTTGCATGAATGGCTTCCTTTTCCTTTATGTGATTTCAAACACTGATAAGAAGCTTAATTACAGAAACTTCTGCTATGATTATCAAAACCGGAAAATTTGGCATCAGACATCCATTCACCCTGCAAATCAAAGCAAAGAATTTTCAAAATGGAAAATGTAGAACATCTTATACAGCAATTTTAAATAGTGTTAATTATTTTAGCCATTTTTTTTATTCCCGTGGAAACAGAAAAAAAGGGAATAAAATTGACAGTTTTGAAGAAAATAACAACGTTGGTTTCTGATTTGTTGGTTCTGAATGTGTTACTGGCTTCAAGTTGTTCTTTATTGCTAAAAGAAAATTTAATACACAGTTTTGCGAACAACAGAAGTCCAAGAAAATATTTTTTTCTGACTTTTTTTTCTTATTTTACAGTCTATGGGTTGCTTAGTTTACATTTTATTAGTTTTTTTGCAAGTTTTGGCAATTTTTAGTTATGATCGAGGAATTTCTAAATTTATTCCCGAAAAAAATGAACTCTATCCAGTCAAATGTGTTACCGTTTTGCACCATTTTCAATTTTTTTGAAAACTGTAGCCAAAACTATTATTTCTTTTTTCGAGAGGAGTTACTTGAAAAATTTTTAGGTGGGCCATTTTTTTCCGTTCCGAATTCAATTATTTTTTGTGTTCCTTGCAATTTAGTATGTCATTTGATGTATTCTCTGTCACTGATTGGACAAAAATGGTTTCACAAGGTCTTAATTTACAGTTTTGATGAAATTAACAACGTTGGGTACTGATTTGTTTGTTCTGAATGTGTGACTGGCTTCAAATACGTCATTGTTGCTTAAAAAAACTACAAATACACAGTTTCGTGAACCACAAAATTCCAAAATATTAAGTCCAAGAATAAATTTTACGAAATTCTACTTCGCTCATCACCTTAAAGTCGACTTCTTCTACTTCAAAGCTACGAGTTAGGAAATCAAATAAAAGATGTCAGCCAACGATCAATGAGAAACAGAACATCAGATTCTAGACTTCATATCTCATTGAAATTTCTGAGAATTTTCGAGAATTGGAATTTCGAGAATTTTTTTAGCTATAACCTGATTTTAAAACGAACAGCCTTCTCAACCTTTTCTCGAATTAAAAAAGGATATCAATTTTCACCTCCCTTAAAATTGTACTGAATTTTACTTCTAAGTTAAACGCTATTAGCTCATTGCTATTAGCTGAACGCACTGGCTCTATTGAACTCTGATAGCCAAAAAGACAATGACTTCGAGACCGGGATTCTATAGTTAATCCTGTTTCTTTAGTGTTTGACATTGTCCTCAATCGCGAGCTTTGTTTAAGGTAAAATTTGCTTTAAAAACTTAATATATATTTTTTTATTTTTTATACATTGTTCATTTGATAGAGTGACTTTTATTTTTTATGCATTGTTCATTTGAAAGAGTGACTAAGGTCAGTCAGAATCGAAAAATTAAACTTGAAATATCTGAACTGAAATTTACTAGCTTTTAAACTGAAATTGACTATCAAATCAAATAAAGTATTTACTTCGTTGAACTATTCAACTTTTCCAAAAGAAATTGGAGAAATTTAAAGTGGAGATCAGGGAACAAAAAGAAGTGTTCTGGGTAAACTGAGCCAACAGAGTTATCTTAAACTCACAGTGAATTAAGAGAGTGTGAATTATTAAATCACAACAATTTGGGCAAAATTGTGAGAACGGTACTTACTGAAAAAACCCAGGAAACAAACAGGAACATGAAACAAACACCAATAGTTTCGAAGTCGAATGACAGTATTCAAAGAAACTGTGCCAAATTGGGAGTTTCTCCCAGTGCCAGAAGCCTTCAAATTCCATTTTTCCTGGCGTAGCGGAAAATTGTCTCCATGTAGCTGCAGGAACTACCGTAGTTACAAAAATAGCAAAAATTTTCTTTTAAATTTATGTATAGCGGTGAAATGACAAGTATCTGGAAATTGTATTTAAAGGCCGATAAGTGCTAAGTTGATCATAAAGTCTCCTAAGCGTACATTTTTTACAGGAGTAAATAAAAACCTGCTCTGGCCAAAAAAAAAGCCAGAACTCAGAATGTAGAAACAGATTTGAAAATGCCACACGTTAACAAAACATTCTTCTCGCCTGGCAAAAAATTGCTTCACACCTTTTTGTCTTGCTCTTCATAAGATTAATGCATGGACAAAAAACACTTCCTCTTTTTGAAATTTTATTTCGACAGATTTACATTAACACTAAAAACGCTGGTGGCGTCTTTTACAAACATTTGTTATGGTAGGTTGGATCACTTCCTGTGCCAAGCACAGCCGGTTCCAATCCCCATGTTTGATCTAAGGTTCTCTCATTTCTGATTTTTTAAAGTAATATAAATATTAGCGGATAGTTCGTTGACAAAAATGTTTGACATGAGAAAGTGGATTTGCAAACTAAATAGAAATAGGTTAAAACTAATGTTCGGAAACAATTTTTTTAAACTTCTTCAATGCAAACTCTGTCCATAAATGAGTAAACATTTTCACCTTGTTGACGTCAATCTTGTTGCTCTATTTTTTGACTGTTGTTTATTTTTTTTAATAGCCGCACAGTGATAGCTGGGGCTATTATTGGCCTTCTCTTGGTATTTTTTACAGTTCAAAGAATTTATGTTGTATTGGGGCGCTGTCTTTGTACGACTCGAAGAGGAGTATTGGAGAAGTCCTTTTTTAATCAATTTTATTGGAGTGATTTTTGAAGCGGGAAATGAAACGCGTGAAAAAATTTGGAGTGATTGTGTTGCTGAACAAAAGTGAAAAGCGGAGCGAAAAGAGAGTGGTTTTTGTTCATAACGCTGTTTTTGAGAGAGCGAGAAATTGATGTGTGAAAACATTTTCTCTGAGCGAGCGAAATTTTTTTGTTCACGTGCGGCATTTGAAAGCAGTTTTTTCGCAACTTTTGATAGTTTGAGGTTTGATTATAATGTTGTATTAGTTTTAGGCTTCTTTTGGTAGGAATTAAAGGTTTCAAGTAGTTAATGTGAGTTTAATGCTAAATTGGAGGTTTTTGATCAGTTTTGCTGATTTTTAGACAAACTTTAATGATTTTTTGCCTGTTTTTTTTTGTTTTAATGCTTGAAGTGGGATTTGAATAGAAGCTTGTTACTGAAGAAATATTCACATACCAATTGACTTAATTTTTCTTAGTATAAATCAATTTTTTTCTCAGGAAAATTGACAGAAAAATTGAGAAATTTTAAACCATTTTTCTTTTTTTTGCAGTTTTTCTTTTTCTGTCGTAGACAAGTTTCTTAGCCTACTATGATTTGCCCACTGTTTTGTGAGTTTTTTATTGCTGTAATTGCGAAGGAAATTTATTAGGCTTTATGTTTCCTTGTACTATCAAAAAACTCGTTAAGTTTTTCTAGTTTTTTTGTTCAATTTGTTTTTGAATGCCGTTTCTATTCTTCCTATTCTATCCTTCTAAATTTTTATGGCACGTTTTGGAGGTTCAGGTTTCACAATAGTTGTTCTAGTTGTTCAGTCATAATTTTGGTCAATTTTCTCCTTTGGTTCGTTTCCGGAATTCTTCCGACTATGTTTTTTTTAAGATCTGTTCATACATTTTCATGATTTTTGATGTCAAATTGGAGTAGTGATTTCGGTCACGCCTAAACAGGAAATGGAGCGAAAAAGCGGATGGTTTTGCGGCGTGAAGTTTTTTCGCTCTAATTTTTAAGTCGAGTGATATAACGGTGTTTAAACAAAAGTTCGATTTATCGCTAGTGATTTTTTGTTCACATGCGGCAATTTTACTTAAATTTTAACTGTTTTTTCGATTTTTTGGATCGGATTTTTTTTCTTATTGATTTTCCCTAGTGTAACATCCTAATGTACGTTTCATATAGTAATGGATATATCTTTTCCCCTTTTTTCACTGATCGCCTTATTTAATGCTATATTTGCTATAATCTCAAGGCCATCTATAGACTTATTTTTCTGCCTTATTAAGATGAGAAAATGTATATTTACTTTATTAATATCCTGTAAACTTTCTTAAGTATATTTGTTATAAAAACCACTTAACTATCTTTTGATATTTGATTTACTCATAACGCAGGAACTTGTGATAGTGGTAACCGGTATTCAAATTTACACTGTACATGTTTCTATGTTCATTTTATTTGTCCGGCACGTGCCAGCACGCGCCAGAATTTTTAGTTATCTTGAGTTAATCTTGATGTATTTGTACAATGATTACTCAAATGTAAATACGGCCTCCGGGTCTTGAAAAGTTTTTTTTGAAAGAACACAACCAAAATTGTCAAGATGAATTTCAGCAGTCAAATAATTCAGTCTTAGATTGAAATATTTTCTTCAGTGACAAAACTTATAGCTGTCGGCCCTGCTCCGATGCAAAATTGAAACCGCTCAGGCCTTGTACAATTAAACATGCGAAAAGACTAATTTAAGCGACAAAAGCTATGCTACTTAGTAGTTAATTAAATTAGCGAGAAACATTACTACAACAAACTCAATACAATTCTTTGAATTGTAAAAAAAAAACAATTTCACTTTGATATTTACAGTTTTTTCGATTTTTAGATCGCATTTTTTTCTAAATGATTTTCCCAATCCATTCATAGTCTGTTCTGGGTCTAATTTTTTGTTCAGTCAATGAAAATTCTTTGAATTGTACGTCAGGACTTGTCCTGCTATAATTTTTTATTTCGTCGTCGCGATCTTTGTTACGACCATATGACGTTACAACTTTTTCAAATCTTCTTTTTGTTCATTCGTTCATGCAATTTCAACTGAATCAACTGAAGTGCGTGCGTGACGTCATTTTTCTCTCTTGGCGGAGCAAGTTTTTTGTTCATTTGCGTGATTAAATTTTTGGTCACACTTGACTTACCTCACTCACAAAATTGACTTCCTCACTTTGAAATTGACTTTTTTTACTTTTATTCAAAGAAAAAGGTCAAATGGGTTTGTGTCACTTTAAATGAAAGTTATTAGAGAGCAGCTAATAGAGGCAGCAGAAACTTATACAGATCTTTTATCAAAATATCAGCCTTCAATGGAAAGACGAATTTTTTTGTTCTGCCTTTTTAACTGTTTTTAGACTGCAGGTCTACGAAGCTATTGCGGCTGTTTTCTGGAAATCTGCCAGCTATGTTTTAATGCATATTGCTTCTTTTGTCGCGGAGTATTTTGGGGGCGTTTTGTTGGGGCACATAAAGTCCCCGAGGAGCAATTTAGTTGTTGCAGAATTTCCCGGAGAAACACACCGAATCTCTAAAAGCGTGTTTAGAGCTTCTTATGTCATACAGCAACTTCACATGTACTCAGACACATGTCTGAGTACATGTGAAATTGCTGTTGAAAAGGGCGGAAAATCCAACGGAAACATGCTGGTTACTACTGGGGTTAATTCAGACCGTGAATTGCCAACTATGATCCTGTATCATGCCGCTTCAAGCGCATGAAATTGGAATGCACTCCGTTCTTTTATACCTTTGTTCAATTGCCTGTGTTTTATATTGTTTGACAGTGTCTGCGAATGCCCGAACAGTAGATTTTACTGCAGTGCGTTGAGGTTATTGAAAGTGATGACGTAGCGTTTCGTCATTGGAAACTTATTGGTTATTCAAACTTTGTCTCTCTATTTTAACTTCATAGAGTTTGCTCTCTCAATATACTTATTTAGCGGTTGTGTTAAATTCTCCTTACCTAATAATGTCTTGACTGATGAATTGAAGAAAATAGTGTACGTCTATATTTTCTTTCCTTTAGTGCTTGTTTGGATCTGTACAAATTATTAAGACTGTTAGTTTGTGTGAAAGCATTCACTTTCAGAATGATATTTGATGGTCTGCAGCTAGCTTTTGAGTTTGGTGCGAAAGATTCCTTCAGCGCCAAGAAAGACTTGAAGTCTCTTGTCAAGGATAATGGGGGAGTCGTGTCCTACGTCGTTAACAAACAGGTATGTTGGTGTGTTGTTATTTTTGCATTGAGTTCTGATGTATGATCTGATGTCAATTTAAAAATTGCATGACATTTATGATAGTTTTTGAGACGCTGAATTTCGAAACATCCAACAGGTAGACCAGACCTAACGTGCATAAAATTGAGAATTTGTTATTCCCGACGATTTCACTTTCTGAATGGTTTTTATGACGATTAACATTTTAACTTGCGTTAGCTCCTGACGTGAAATAAATCAATTGACATGAACAGAAAATGGATGAAATTTGTATCAACGAAAGATGGATTTTTTCAACAAATGCTTTTTGAGATGCATTGTCAGAATTTTTTGGTTTGTCTGGTCAATTGTTCGTGATAGCGATGCCATTGTTGACATGTAATTTTAAAATGTTTTTTAATAAGAAAACAGAATGACGAGTTTTAGATATTTGCTCTGATCATCAGCAATGCTTCCCTCGCCACCAGTTCTAAAAGCAAGCGAGCAATTCAGTTAGGATGCAAAGTGCTAGATGTCAACTTTTTGCATGCATGTGTCCAGGAAGGGTGTCTGGTTGACCCAGACTTGTACAGTATTGCACGCATTCAATCCAAAGACAGTTTCCATTCCGGTGTCATCAAAGGTACGATTCCGTAGTTAATAATGTGTCGTATATTAATTTAAGAAGATTGGCCCAATAACCCACTGAATCAGGGGTAAACTCTTCAGGAGTGAAAAAAATGTTGCTGTTTTCAATCAAGCGTGAAACGTAACTATATTTAAATAGAACGACCGAATTACTTCTTTTGATTCACGATGATTGCTACAATGATTGACAAATAACGAGATCTTCTATTGTATATTTTGTCATTATCAAATCAGAAAGTATCACTAAATTTCTTGAATTTTAGAACTTTATTTCCGATCTTTATTAAGAATGCCAGCTGACATCAATTTCATGTACAAGTATCAATAATATGTCAACTAAGGATCAGCAACATACATGTACCCTTCCAGGCAGGCTCTTCTATAATAGGCATGAAACAAAAGCGGCCCCATTCTGACTAAATAGTGGAAAAAAGCAAGAAACAAATTTCAACGATAGCGGGAATTATCAAATTATCCCCGTAACTAATACATCGATTATTCCATTTTTGGTTAGGATTAGTAGTGGTGGGCCATTAAGGACTTTAAGACGTGGATCACAACTACAGACCAACAAACAAGTAAAGTCGGCAATTAATTGAAAGAAATAAAAAAAGGTGCCACAAATTATAAAAGGGAGCTTACAGATTTTTTAACTCTAGTTCCAAAAATGGAGATTATAGACCAGTCGAGAAGACTTTGGCTACTGCCTCTTCTAACAGCAGCTTCAATCACCAGGAGATGCTCACTCGACAGAATCTAATGACTCCTAAAGTTACAAGAAAAAAAAACAATTTTAGCAGCTCTAGGTCATCAACTATACCATTATACATAAAAGAGTGTACATTATCCATCTAGACTTTTATTTTTACACCGATGTTTTTGTTGGATTCAGGTATGTACATCAATGTATCAACGTTTGCTTGCATCAAATACTGAAAATTATGACAAGTCCCATTGTCTGTTTGGATAGTAAATAAATTGGTTCCTTATGCACGCCTCAGCATTTATTGCTGCAGTTCAAAACTGTTGAACCTGAAATTATTTTGGAGGTCATCGAAACCGCCTTCTGAAGTCGTTAGAAATGCTGGCTGTTATTACGATCCTATTTTCAGCTCTACTTATGGAGTTGTTTAGTTCTGTGTTTGCTTGTTTAGTGATACAATCCGATGATACTTGGCCCTCGGCAACCGAAAAAGAAGAGCGTTTCAAGATTGAAGATGCTGCGTAAGTAATTGTTCCGACCCCCACTTTAGTGGGGAGGGAGGAACTATATACTCAACTGGGTTTTTTTTGTTCAGACAATTTTGGTCGATCGATGTATTCATCGTAGAGAGTTATGGGTGGTATCAGTAGAAAGCACGTACATCCTAGAATATGGAATTAAAAGAACATGTAAAATTAAAAGAATATGAATAT
This sequence comes from Convolutriloba macropyga, assembly GCF_964194025.1. Classification (NCBI taxonomy): domain Eukaryota; kingdom Metazoa; phylum Xenacoelomorpha; order Acoela; family Convolutidae; genus Convolutriloba; species Convolutriloba macropyga. The sequence continues at coordinate 54,120,687 of NC_134469.1, forward strand.
TGGACAGTTTTTATTCACTTTTTTCGTAATTTTTGCTAAAATTCGGCTCAATTTTGGTAATATGTTAAAATTTTTAATGATACTGTGTTTTTGTTTTCGTTTAAGGTAGAAGAACGTTGCTGACTTGTTTTTTGAAGTCTTTTCGGCTAGAATTTTTGGTAAAGTTTTCAATTTTCGATTTTTTTTTTCATCAAAAGTGGCAAAAAATATGCTTTTTTGTCCACTTTGTTAATGTTTGCCCAACGTACAGACCAAGAAACCGCTTACATAGACTCCGTAACCTCCAACAGATTGCCAGTCGAAATTAGGCGCCCTGAAAAAGTCTTCTAGAATTAAAATTTCGCCGTTTTTTGCAAATTTAACTCACTGATTATACAAAAAGCATCATTGTATTTTTGATTTTCGAAATATTTAACTCACCGAGTGATCTACTTCACAAACACTTAGAACAATTGCGTAGTGTTTTGGGTGCCGGCAAAATCAGGGATAGGTTTGATATCATGTTTTTACAATCACAAATTTTTAATTTTTTTGGGCGCTGCTTTTCAAAATATTTTGCTCCATTGTTTTTTTAATGTTAATTACTGACAAAATTTTCAAATCACGGCTCAATTAAAGACAGCTCCCATTTACGTGACAAATAGGCCGAATGTACATATAGTTTGTTTTCGAGAAAACCTATCGGATTTTATGGTTTGAGGAACAGTTTTAGTAAACTTTATGTCAACTCTTGTTTTGCCTTCAATTATTGTTCTTTCTGCAGTCTCCTTGCTCATTATCACCAATCAAAATTCCATATGGCTTCTTCAAGATGTTTAAGTGAACTTATACAATGCATTCGGTTGTTATGTAATGTCTCTTATGACATCGAATATATTTTTTTAAAGTAAATTTAAGTTTTTTGAATGTCGATTTTTTTATCTCATTTCTGTCATTTTTAGCTTAATCTTGGTAAGTACATCTTAATTTTTTTTCATAAAAGACACAAAATTTTCTTTGTGGTGGTTGTTATAAAATAACGACTTCTTGCTTTTTGTACTACCAGTTTTCATAAAAATTTTTTATGATTTTTGTGCATAATTGCTCATTTTTGCAGTTTTTTTCTTTCTTTGTTTAATTGTCACATTACTCAAAAGTCCCATCGGAAAAAGTGCTTAAATTACGCAATTGAACATTTTTAATGGTTTTTTAACTTATGCTTTGAAGGGCTGCGACTCCGTTCTCTCAGAATTTGTTATTTTTTTTTAGAAATTTGTCCTGTTTTTAATGTTATTTTTTGTTGTCATATGCCTTATATTGGTAATAAAAGGTCTCAATGGCCACCTTTACAAATATTAATGAACACCATGACTAATATCGGTATATAGCTAATGGTTTTAATTACTTTCAAATAATTTTCTAAAAAATTAAAACTATTCTTCAACTTAACCCTTTTGTTCTGGTTTTCCTATCTTTTTTTAATTTTACAATTTCACATCGTTTTTCGTAACTTAGATTCGTTATTGAGAGATCTCGTTAATTTTTTGTTGATCCAAACAAAGTTTGTTAAACGTTTTGACTGGTGTCTTTAGTGTTTAGTCAATTGGTTTCAGAAGAATTTTGTGAGTTTTAGATACTTTTTAATGTTCGTCTTTTGTTGTCATTTTGAAATAGTCAGTTCACTAAAGACTTTATGATATTCAATGGAGATTGAAATAAAGATTCAAAATTCTCGAGGTTATGTCTTATAATTTTAATGGCCTCAACACTGTGGTTTCGTAAAATTTTTTGAATTTTTTTTAGTTATGCTTGAATTTATTTTTATTCTATAGTCTTGTGACTTAGGCTCAATAATAGCTGGCGCAATTAGTTTTGTATGCCCTTGCAAAATAAAATGTCGGTTCTTTAAATTGACAGCTTATGTTTATTATGAATTTTGAAAATATTTGTTTAAAAAAGGCAATGGACCTTGAGCTTTGTCAATGATTATGTTTGTTAATTTGTAGCTTTGTTTTTCTAAAGACAAATCACATACCTTGTGTAGTGAACTACAATTTGCTCTTGCAACTGTTGTATGGTCTTTGTTCAAATGGTCTTTGTTCTTGGTACTACGAGTTTTCTTAAAATATCCGTGATTCTTGCATGTTTGCCCATTTTTTTATATTCTGTTTTCTTTTCACAGTATCAAAATAATGACCGGTTCTGTTGCCATTAAAAAAAACTAAAAAAAAGTTCTTAGTGAGCAGTTTAATGTTTAATTGGCTGTGACACCGTTTTCGTGCAAATTCTGTTTTTTTATTTTGCCTGTATTTGTTCTTTTTGTAGTCGTATGACATATCCTGGATAATGAAAATTCTCAATCACTTTCTATGAAAGTATAAATGAGTCTCTCATTGATATTAGTTGATACATATTGTTTTTAATCAATTTGATAATAACTTTTTCAAATTTTTTACAAACCTTTTTTTAAACTTTGAACCTTTTGCTCTTTTCTTGTCGACTTGAGGAAATTCATGTCGCATTGAGGTAAAGTACCTTATTTTTTTTCAAATGAAGTACAGGTTTTATTTTTCCTTAGTATAGGTTTTCTCTGATGCCATTTTGATTTGGTAATTTGTTGTTTTGAAAATAGACACCGAGTTTTGGTCGCAATTAATATTTGTAAATAATTGAATTTTGTCGCTGTCTTTTCTGGTAGTCACGTTAATGGCAGGTGTCATCTGTCCTCTAAGGTATGTTGTTTTATTCCTTTCACGATTTGTTGAACGATATAATAATTTTTATATTTCTTCCTCATTTGGTAGACAATTAAGTGAAACATGTTGATGAGCGGGGTCGGAACTTTATGTGCGAACGCACATTACCGAGCCTCCTTGTTTTGTTTGATTTTTTGAGCATTTATTCCTTCCAACATGACAACTTTGCGGCACTGAACCATTCGTGATATTTTAGAGTTATGCGCTGCTCTTTGAAAGATGGACAACTACCCGTAGACAATTACACCCACTTGAAAGGAATTGTTTTGTATGTAAGTAGTGCACTCAAAAAATTTTGAAATCCAAAATTTAAATATTTGATAGTAAAACATAAAGAACGAGTTAAAAATGAGTAAATTCTGTTATCTAAGGAAAAATGAAATTTTTGTTTTAGGACGACTTCAATAATGAGGTTGTGTCAATCGAAATTAACAAATTGAACGCGAAGTGCCACTTGAGCAATGGCAGTGAAATTGAAACGCCTTTCATTGTCATGCAAATTGGTCCTGTAAATTTGACGGAGGAGAGCAGGTTACCTTGTGATGACGCTCCAGTGAAGATTTATCCGTTTCAATGGGGCCGCTTTGCCGTCGAGTGTTACGCTAAGCTTATTGAGTCGCTTGAAAAAGATCAGAAGATGAAAAGATATTCTCCTGAGAATCTGACAGGGCAGGGAATGACTGCTTCTAAGATTGCGACGATTGTTTGTTCTGCAAAGTTCAAACAGGTGAGTGTGGTTTTGGATTCAAAAGACTGTCAAAAGAGTTTTATCTTGCTTGCTGATGAAATTGACTGGTTGATGAATATGGTTATTTTACAGATTTGCATGCCTTTAAGATCTGTTTGGCTGTACGTCAAAAGATGTAGTGTTATTAGATAGTTGAGTAAATTGGCAATTATTGTCATATACTGCTTTAAATTATGTTCATTAGATTCGGCCTCGTTTTAATCCATTAATAACCGATTAAGGAAAAAGGTGTAGTCCAATATACCCTGGCCGTCAGCAAAAGGAAACGTCTACAGCACTCGTTGAGCCCAGTTTTTACTTCCACCGGGAACTCAGTTCATTTGGCTTCTAATGTTTTCCCTGTATATTGAACATATAATTATAATAAATTTGTTTTCAATACAAGACAAATTATCTTCAGTTAAAATTATTATATTGTTGAAAAGCGGGGTACGGAACGAATGCTAGGAAGCAATTATGCCTATTGGAGCACAGTTGCACAGCTATTCATATTCAGTTTCCGTATAGGGTAATCATTGAGTTAACTATTATGAACTTATCCTACGACTAAAAGACTTAGGTTTGATAAACCAATATTGTTACCCTAATTATCTTTGTTTAATTTCAAGAAAAAGAACGGTTGTTCACATTGATCATTCTACCAAACCTAGTTTCCAAAAAACTCTGAATCAATTAAACACTTGTCTAGGAAGGATTGTAGTTGTATACGTGTATCTCGAGTATTGACAGAATTTTTTCTTCGGCAGTTACAAACTTCTTTTTTTTGGGAACCCAAAAACTATTCTAGGAAGAAAGTGTTGTTGTTGCTGCAATATTTCAATCACAAATGTTTTTGCTGTACTAATAACGAGAATTCCGTATTGATTTTTTTCGGTTGCCATTATTGCTGATAATTTTTTGAAGTAAATTCCGTTGCAGATATTCGTTTTGTACGTAGTCTGTTCTCTTGAAATGTAAATTTGTTATCAATTTTATCCTCAAGATATTTAACACTATTGCTATCCCCAACTCGTTCCCTGTTCTAATTAGTTCTTCTGTCTAATGAATTGTTGGGTCCTAACAGAAACCGTTATTTTATATAAGTTGTGAGTTTGTTACATTCCAATACATTGAAAAATTACATAGAGATCTTCCAAATATATTTGTGTCATTTTCGTTTGGTACAGTTTTATTATTCTGTGCTATTTCTACGATTTTGCGTATACATATTAGGAGAAAAAGTGGTCCAGATTTTGCATAGTTTTCATTTTGACAGAAGTTTTCCATGCATCGTTATTGCGACACTTCTGTGAAGTCTTTAGTGTTACCAATATACAAAAATATGATTCCTGGAAAAGAATAATTACCCACATCCCTTCAAGTCAACCTTGTACATATAATCGAATAGCTTGAGATATGCGATGTAGTTTCAATATCATTAGATCAAACATTTTTCTCAAAATGATGGAATATGCGTGAGACCCTACTGATTTGGGAATTTATATCGTATAAGAACAGATAAAAGGTCTTACAAATCTTTGTCAGGCGACGCATAATCTGTTAAAGTGATGATAAGATACAGTAAAAAAATGATTTTACTCGATAAGAATTCTCGAATCATTGGGGAAGGCAAACATTCTAGAAATTTTCTCTGACTTTTCATTTACGAAACGTAAAAGAGTGACGGAACATTTACGAAACGTAAAAGAATTGATAGCTCTCATAACTTTAAGTTTTTGATCGCTAAAATGATATTTTGTATGTGTAGGTTATTCTTATGAATGACAAGACTTTGACACCAATTCCGGAGGTCAAAGATCTGCTTCAAGTACTCTACAAGGAGGCCAACGGTAGTTTGGACGATTTGAGAGAAAGTTTCTCTCTTGGCAGCTGTAAACGTGAAACAATCTGCGAAGCGTTGGGCTATTTGAAGCAACTAAAATTTGCGCTAAGAAAAGATAATGCGGACGTTGGAGTTTCGAGCCAGAAAGATATGAAAGTGTCGACTTTGTCGAAGAAGTTCTTCGAGTGTATCCCACACAGCAAAACATTCGTTCTCGATCTAAAAGGAGTGGCGCAGAAGATGGACATGTGTCAGGTTAATAATCTTCAATCTGTTCCATTCCCCCACTGCCGCTCGCCCTTTAATGATATGAAAACAATACAAAGACTTGGTAGAAAATTACAACTATTACCTTTCATTTTCAAGTAAATTTCTATTAAACTAAGCTCAACGTGGCAGTATACTGAGGCCAAAGTAAAAGTTGTGGATCTACACAAAGTGGTAAAGTCTTTTTTAGAATGAATAAAGGTTTTATAATTCAATATCAAGTAGAGATTATTCATCATTGCTGGGCCCTTTTTCAACAGGTGATACTGGATATGCTGACAATTGGAGAAAGTACAAACTGGAACCCGAAACCGCCAATCGATACCATGTACCACGCATTGGGTGCCCGTCTCACGCCAGTTCAATGGTCGGATCTCACGGAACTGGTCAATCTTTTGTCCATTTTGGATGGGTCTGTTGAGATTCAACAAGTTTTCGAGGTTTTGAAACTGGGAGAGGTGACGTCATTTAAGTCTTCTGTGGGAAATGTTCGAACTTTGCTACACGGCACGTCGTCAACAAACATGATTGGAGTGTTAGCCAGGTATGAGGTAATCAATCACTCCAGTTTTTGTAAAAGCCGGACCGAGTTGTAAGATTGCCCAAATTTAGATAACCGAAGTTTTCTGTTTGTAGAGTTTGTACCCGCGAATGATTTTCAGACATTTTTTTCTGATTACCCTGAAATGATGAAACATGAAGATCTCTCGACAAAATCCATGGTGGTAGAAAATGATTATTAATTGCTCTCAAACGAAGTTTTTAGAAATTCTATTAGTCCTGTAGTCTTTTTTTATTCGAGAGACCGATTTTCTGTCTGACCCATTTGACTTTTCGTCTTCAAAAATGTGATAACTGGCAACGCCTGGAGGGCATTAAGTTCTCTTAGAGCCTTATGCCTCACCAGTCTCTAAGAATGAGATTAACCAAAACTGTTTTCAGAAAAATTTATGGTGTGAAGGGCGGTTCTTAATATTTAAAGCTGTTGACTCACCTCAGTCAGACCTCCCAACCCTACCCCCCCCCCCCCCGCATCGCTTGACCCCCCCCCCCCCACTCCGCTCACCCCCCCCCCCAGCACTAGCATCTAAACACCTGCTAGGTACCGAAGCCAATCGCTCGTCAGTGGTTTCAGAGCAATTCACATTACGTTTGTCAGTTATTTTTCAACTATTAGTGTAGATGAAATATGCAATCAAATGTGTTTTTTTGCTTAACTGATCTTTGGAGCTCGTGAATAATGCTGTAGAAAGTTCACGCTTTAAATATACAGAGCAGTTGAAGAAAAGCGATTATATCTCTGCCCGATAGGAAAATCAAAAACATTAAATGATGGTGGTGCAGCAGCAGTCTAATTATTCAAAAAAAAATTATAAGGAATGAGAAAAAATTTAAAGGCTGCGCTTGGCTTTAATTTCTATTGTTTGTGAACTTCAGGGGATTGCTGCTACCTAACGTGGTCACTGATGAGTATGGAGTACCATTGACAGACATTGGAAAATTGGGAAGTGGCATTTACTTCTCAGACGAGTTGTCGACAAGTCTTAAGTATACATCAGCTGCTATGAACGGCCGGAGGTACCTAATGGTATGTGATGTTGCATGTGGCAAAGAATATGAGACCTCTCAGTTGATGACAGGAATCACAGAACCTCCAAAGGGATTCGACTCAGTTGTGACCAATGAGGAATCTGCTTTTTTTGAAAGAGATAGAGAAATTGTCGTGTACAGTCCAAATCAGGTCAGACTGAAGTATTTGGTGGTTTTAAAAGTGAAGGGAGACATGGAGGATACAGGGCTCAGTTTCTCCCAAAATTTGTTGAGTGAAGAGACAGGTCAATTGGATGAAGTGACTGCCAAGGACAGAGTTGATATAGAGTCTGGTTTGTGCATTCTGTTTCCGCCATTGGTCTTTGCGAAGTTAATGCTATAAGGTCTAACAATATGTTAGTTGGTTGTTCGATATCTTACATAACTTCCTATTCAAAGGGTTGTTTCATTTGCTATTAAAGAGTAAATTTTTGAGTATAAATATTATAAGATGAACGGAGGTAAGGGGTGAGTGAATAGAAGTAAAGCACAACTTGGTAAAGTCGTGAAGATGAGTGTTGAAAAATTTTCAGAGTAATTTTAAATCTTTTCGAATCTTCTCTAATTGCATTTTGGAAAGTTGAAGACTTCATACGGTAGAACATAACTGCTGCTTTTTAGAGAAATGCTCATAATAAGAAAAATAATGGGAGAATTCAGTTGCAAGTTGTTTGTTCAGGACTTGAAAAACTGAAGTCATTGAAACCTCCTGAACCAGAATCTGGGCTGCTGCCAGAGAAGGGATCCAGGGAATCGGTGCCTCTGCAGGCTGTTCATGTACGAGGGAAGATTGTCGACCTTGCAGCACAAGTTGTGGTTCTTCAGACTTATAAAAACGCCAATGAAAACGAATCTATAGAGGCAAAATATGTGTTCCCCTTGGATGAATTCTGCAGTGTTGTCGGCTTCGAGGCTTTCATTAATGGCAAACACATCGTAGGCGAAGTGAAAGAGAAAGAAACAGCGAGGAAGGAATACAAGAAGGCCATATCTCAAGGTCACGGGGCTTATCTCATGGAGGAAGATAAAGAGACGCCAAATGTCTTCTCGGTTGCAGTTGGAAATCTGCCTCCCAAAGCGACTGTAGTGATCAAGATCACTTACGTGACCGAATTGCAGGTTGAAGGATCGGATCTCAAATTCTCGATTCCCGGGGCTGTAGCTCCGTGGAATGTGAAGAATGCCAAAAATGATGATCTCCAATCAACGGTCAAATCAGTGCTTCTGAATGACGATGCCTTAAATTGCAATGAGGGGGGTAGCTCTTCAAGTTTTCTGAGACACAACTTCTCTCTTCAGTTGAATCTGGAAATGCCGTTCAAAATCGTTTCTCTCAAGTCACAAACTCATAAGCACTTGAAGACTAAGGTATGCTTTCCAGTAAATGTGCCGCTGTTTCTAGTAAAACGAAAATTGAATTACTCGTTGTTATATAGTCTCAGGACTGACATTTTCATTTCACACAGTAGCATTTTAAACGAGTTTTTAACTTGTGTAAATTGAGAGCAAGGGTAGATTTATAATAAAACAAGACTGATACTTGATGTCTTGATTTTAAATTTTAGCGAACTGAGACCATGGCAGTGTGCGAACTTCCCAACGGAACCTCAGATGGCACAGATGCATCCTCTATCAGCAGAGAAGGATTCGATCTTCTGATTGGTCTTAATGAAATACACAAACCTCGTATGTGGGTTGAAAAACTACCCCTGAAACCCGAGGAGCAGGCGACCATGTTGACTTTCTATCCTGAATTCCAAAGTAATTCTAATCTGTTCCAACATAAACAGCAAGTTCTGATTTTGGTGGATTTGTCCAATTCTATGAAGCACGATGAAGCATATATGGCAGCTATTCAACTGGCCTGCTTGACATTGTGGACTCTTTCAACAGAATATCTGTTCAACGTCATAACATTTGGATCTGATTTTGAAGAGCTCTTTCATAAGAGTGCACCTAATACTGAAGAGAATCGTAACAAAGCAATCCAGTTTCTGACTGAGAAAGCAGAAAATTTTAAACCCATGGGATCTACAGACCCGAGCAAGCCTATTGACATTATGTGGGAGCTGTTTAATCATAATCTCAAAAGATACGCTGAAAAGAGAAAATCACAGGCCTTGAAAACAACGTTGCTTCTTTTGAGCGATGGACATATTTCGCAGCCCACTCAAAGTAACATTTCAGCCATATTTGAAGAGAACTCTTCAGATCTGAATTTTCGCCTGTTTGCTAACGGAGTTTCCTCTTCATGCGATAAGCACACATTACGTCTTTTATGTGACAAAGGTGCTGGATTTTTTGAGTTCTTTGATTCATCGACAAAGTCATCATGGATGAAGAAGGTTAAAAGCCAAATTGAAAAATTTTCACAGCATGTTTTAACGAATGTGTCCGTTAAATGGGTTTTACACGAAGATAAAGACGATGCCAGTTTGTTCGAAATTTCAAATCCCAACCGTATAATTCAGGCACCAGCCAATTTGACAGCTCTTTTTGACGGGCAACGTGTAGTTGTATATGGCTTTGTGCCCTTCTGCCAAGAGGCGATATTGGAAGCGGAATTGAACGGACAGAAAGTGTCTACATCAGTATCAACTTCAGACCATATGACCACTGAAGGCAAATTGGTGCATCAATTAGCCGCACGTGCAGTTATCCGAGACTGGGAGTCGAACGCTATGTTACACTCGGACAAAGCCACTCACGAGTTTGCAAAAGCCGAAATGAAGAAAACAATCATTCAGCTAAGTCTTAGACATCAAGTTGTGACCCAATTCACAAGTTTTGTGGCAATTGAAAAGCGAACTGAGGTACGTGGCTGTTTATTCGCGATTACTAGGTCGAATTGATTAAGAAGCTCATAAACTCGCATTCAGTTGTTTGCCACAGTTAGCTTTTTACTTTTTCGATGTTGTGCATAGCCATATTATTATTATTTCGATCCACTTTAGTGGGGGAGGAGCTCTGTGCTCAACTAGTTTTTTTTGTTCAGTCAACTTTCGCCGATCGATGTTTTCATTGTAGAGTTGTGAGTGGCATCATTAAAAACTTGTTCAGCGTAGAATATCAAATTGAAAAAATAGCTTTTTCAATTTTGCTTTTTCCGAGGAGTTACGGAGGTTTAAAATTTTGTGAATCTTAGCCTCACTTCCGTTGTTTTCACTTTTTTCGTAATTTTCGCTGGAATTTTGATCAAGTTTGATTGGTTTTTTGTTTAAAAACTGTCTTATTGTTTTTAGGTTTAATGATTACAGAGAGCTGCTGAATTGTTTGAACTGACTCTTGGGGTAAAATTTTGGCTCAATTTTTTGAAAGTTCATCAGTTCTTTTTTCATTTTATCGATAAATGGCACCAAATGACAACAAATAACCCACTTGTCCATTTTGACCGGTAGTACAGATATAATAATTGCTGACACAATGTCTGTTTAATCAGATGAGGGCTATTTCTACTTCCGGTTCCTATTGTGGAAAGTATTGTAAAACAAAACATTTGGTGCCATTTCGTAAAAAATGTTAAAAAAATGAATCAATATTTATCAAACAAGCATCAAATATTTTTATATATTAGAATTTTCGGTCGGCAAAATATTTTTTACGCAACTATTTGGAACATTTAAGTTTTTCCATTAGCCGAGCAGCAATAGCAAGAATTGAAAAAGGGTTGGGATTGTATTTTGGCTTTGTCCGTTCTAGAAATCTTTCGGCATTTCTTTATTCCAATTGCAGTCAAGTTTGTTTTCATGTAGAGTTTCAATAAATAATATTTGACATTTCAATTTGGGACCAAAATATCTTATGTTTTCCAAGTAAATCTCATGGCTTTTATGGCTCCGACGAAGTGTTTAATGGCTGCTCGCGTTTTGCCAGCTTTTGTTCTTTTTGTAGTCTTGTGACAGTCCAATAAATCTATAGTCTGATTCGCTAACTGTGGAGCTATTAGTGAGGCGGTTCTTTTTCAGTTGATACCTTATGGTTTTTCGCCATTTTAACTCGATAGTTATCCGAAAGTTTTCTTTTATTTTTGATGTTTTGGCAAATATTTTGTTGCTCAAATTACCTTTTTTTGATAACAGTTGGAACCATTGCTTGACGAGCAGCAATAGCAAGAATTGCTTTGGTATATTTATAGACTTTTTCTGTCCAAATTTTTTTTGGATTGTAATGGGGCGCTGTTATTTTTTAATAATTTTTTGTCTCTGTTTATTACACAGAAGCTTGATTTCAAATCGCATGTCAATCATTTACAGATCATTTTTACACGCAGAGGAAGGCGAAAGAACTGACATTATAATTTTACTGACAAGTTTATGGTTGTTTTTTTTCAGGACTGTTTGCCTTAAGTTGTTAGTGAAACTTAGAGTTCTGCTTTTATTTATTGTAATTTTCCAGTCTTTGGGCATTTGCCTTTACAAATTACTTTTTATAGAGTTTTTTGTTGAAAGCTTACGATTGTTTTGACTTTTTGAAACATTTGTTTTCAGGAAAGTTATTGGTTTAATGAAACGTGCAACCTTTTTCTAAGTATTTTTGGTCTCAGCAAAAAGAGGTTGCATACTGTTTCAAGTGAGTTAGAGTTTTGTCTTTTTTACTTGTTTATTTTATAAATAGTTGTTTTTTTGCATAGATACTACAAGTTTCCATGACTTTTTGTATTTTTGGAACATTTCCAGTTTTGAAATTTTTTTGCTGTCTGGTCTTATTATAACATTAATTACACCTTATGACAAGTCCTATATCACATTGATGACGTCGAGAGGGGAAGTTGATTATACCTAATGTTTTCAGTTAACAGATTATATAACAGCTTCGACACCGTTTTCCGCAAGACTTTTTGGTGTTTGCCTGTATCTGTTCTTTTTGTTTCCGTATGACATTCTGGATAATAGCAGACCTCAGTGGCTTCGTACGGCGGCATAAAGGTAGATTTTTTTTATTTCAGTTGATAGCTAATTGTTTTTCATGACTGTGAAAATAATTGTTTTCGAAAAGTATTTACGTATTATTTAGCATTACTTTTTGTTATTTCTACTGGATATTTATTCTCAGTAAAGAAAGGTCTCATATCTTTTCTGTTGAAATGCAAGTTAATTTATTTAGCTTAGTATCTACCAGTTTTTTAAACGTTGTTTTCAAGTTTGTTTTAAACGAAAATAGAGAAACATTTAGATTTGTTCGTAAAAAATGCTTGTTTTTTATTTTGTTTTTTTTTGTCTCTTCTATTCTCATTTTTGGCACGTACTGTAATAAGGTATTATTTAATTTGTTTAGTGGTTTGAGCTGATACCAATTTTTTTAAAATGGATACCGCAATTATTTTCGAATAATCATTGATTTTTTTGAAACTTTTCTATCTCTTCCCATTTGGTAGACAATTAAGTCAAAAATGTGGTTGAGAGTGGTCGGATTATTATATGCGAACGCACACTATCGAGCTTCCTTGTCCACCAGGAACAATAAATTTCATGTTTAAATAATTGAACCGATTTTTGATTCTCGGTACTTCTCTTATGGATGAAAATAAGACTTTTTTGTCTCTGAAGAAGATGAGTGAATATTTGCAAAAAACATGCATCTATGTTTTTGCATTGCTATATCCAATTTCTATTTTTTGTGGCACTCTACAATATTAAAAGAGTGTTCTCTCAATATTTTGAAGTATTCGGTTCGGCTATCGTGCAAAAAACGTCTTTTACAGAAAACAAGTTTTTGGGATTTTTTTTCCGCAAGCGTACGAGAAGGAACAGTGTGACACAAAACGCAGACTTCAGGAAATCCGAGAAATTTTCCGAGAAAGAGGCTGGTAGTTAAGCAACCAAAAACAAAGAAAATAAATAAGGGAAATTTCACAAATGATTTTAAGTTTCTAGCATTTTGTTTATGCCGCTCGCGACAACCAAAAACTAAGAAAGTTTCCAGCCTCCTTTCAAAGTACTCTACATTTCCGAAGTTTGTCAGAGTAGAAGTGGGTACATATACAAATTGCTGAAAACCCGCGGCTAACTTTTTTTGTCCAGCCATAACTGAAAACTTTACGCATTCTTAAAAAATAGCCGCACAATTAGAAATCCTAAGTTTTGCATTCGAATTAAGTGCATTATTCGGATCCAAGAAGGAATTGAAAAGTATAAATTTTATCATTTTAACCTCTTCTCTTTCGCTCTCTCTCTCTCTCTCTCTCTCTCTCTCTCTCTCTCTCTCTCTTTCTCTTCTCTTTCTCTCTCTCCACCACAGATCTTTTGCTTTTTGTTAAAAACTGCTCTACTTAGGATCCTTCAGAAATTATGGAGATGTCTGAAGAGGTTTTTGGGTATTGATTAATTGCTCTCAAACGAAGTTTGCAGCAATTATATTAGTCTGGCCAGTCTTTTTTATGCGATTTTTCGTTTGACCGATTTTTGTGTGACCGATTTGACTTTTCGTCCTCAAAAACGGGGTACAGACGCAGCGCCCAACGGGAATTAAGTGCTCTTAGAGCCAGCCTTTCAGATCACTAGTATCCAAGTATTAGATTCACAGAAACTGTTTTGGAGACTTATACTTATGGTGTGAAGCGCGGTTTTTTTTTTACAGTTTTTGGATTTTTGAGCACATTTTGCGCGGTTTTGTTTTCATTTTTTAGTGTTTGTGATAGTGTTTGTTAGCTTACACTTGGAATTGGTCACATATCATAAAACATTTTTAGAATTCTTGTTAAATTATTGTCGGAATTAAATGTGTTTACCGAGATAAAACCGAGCTTTATGTTCTGGAATATTATTAAAAGAAAAGGAAGATTGTGTCGTTTTGGCGTTTTCTCAAGTGAAGGGTTGGATATTTTTTTCAGAAGTGTCAGTGGTTAGTTTTCAATAAATTTAATAGATAAGGATGAAAACTGGTGTTCGAACAACACAAATTTTGATTTTATCTAAAGATAGAAGAGTGTTGTTGGTCCAATTTTTGGCTAAATTGACCTCATTTAGTGTTGGAGCAGGGATCTTGTGCTCATTATGTATTAGTTTGATAAAATTGATTGGTTGATGCTTGTTGTGCTATTAGGGAGAAGAAGTGAACCTCGACACTTCATTTGTCCATAAGATCATCAATGACGAAGATGTGGATTTGCTCAAGTATGTTGGATGGGAAAATGAAATCATCATCAAGGTATGTGCTATTTTAATTTTATTAATTATAAGATTTTAAATTAGCTTTCTGCAGATTGACAGACTGAGTAAGCAGTAATGACTGCAATGTTTGTTATGGTAATCTGATAATGGTTGTCCATCTTTTCAGACACCCCAAGAGAATTTTGAGGAGCTGCTGAAACGTGGAATGAGCGAGAAGACCTATTCCGTACTTGAGGCAACTGCCACATTCAAGTCTGCTCATGCTATTATGATAGAACATGCCGATTCTCTACCAGCTGTACAGCTAATTGAAGTAAGTATCAGAAGAATTTTCTGAAGCTATCTTGCTGTGAAGGCTAATGGTGAGCGGTTAATGCTATGGAGAAACGGCCAAGTTTTTAAGCAAGACTTAGTTCAAGACATAGTTTTGGAAGACTCTTTCTGGATAGTGATCTCTGGTACGGTCAAAAATTCACGCACAGCAAAAATTGAACCTTTCTCAGATCTTTTTTCATACTCTGAACTAAAAGATGAACTTTTGAAACATCTAAATACTTCAGTAATGTGGAATTACATTATAGTTATCTCCTTGCTAGACAAATTATATCAGTTTTCAGTACTGTGCAAATGACCCAAATTCCCATTCAAACTTTTTTTGCTGCTGTTCTTGGAAAACTTGAGTTAGACAGAATGCTGACTCACGAGAGCCTGATTTTCGGCAGACGTACTCTAAAAGACGCTATTTTGATTTTTTCGAATATAAATAATGTTAATAGCTGCGATAGGGATTTTGAGATTTTTAACGACTCGACGAGGTTTATTATTTTTCTTAAGGTGTTTTTTGTCCAGTTGATGTTTCTTCTAAGCTGTTTTTTGTCCAGTTGATGTTGCTGTCCTGTTTGTGTGTTTGTCCTGTGTTGTCTTTTGTTGTTGTTGTTTCGCTGCATTTAGTTTTTTCAAAAAGCTTATTTTTGACCAGGGCTGCATTAATATGATACCCCCTGTATTTGACAATACGTATTCTTTTCGTTACCACAGGTGGTAAAATTTGCAGCAAATAATCTAGTTAACTTTAGAAAGGAAATAAACGATTGTATGGAGACAAAATATTGTTTTATGTAATGACGGTTAGTGATGTTGTTGTTCGGGAATGCCGAGTATTCGAGTCGAATCCGGATTTTTTTGGCTGTTTTTTTTTTACCGGAAGCCTTATTTGCTCAAAGGGTGCTTTGAGCTAAACGCGAGAAAAAAAATTGCCGCGTGAACTATTTTAAGCTAGAGAAGTTTTTCTATCTTGCGCTGCGTTCATTGTATGCATGTGTGACTTTGAAAAGTGTTTTTGAGAGAATGGAGCTTATGTCTAACCGTTTTTGTCCATTTGGCTTACTTTTTTCTTGTAGTTTAATTTGTTTGTTCAGATAATTTTTGATCAATGCTGCTTTAACATGTAACCCTCTGAATTTGATACCAAAATTTTGTTCTCACAACCTGATAATGCACTGATTCTTTTTACGTGCTAAATTAGAACATATTTTGCGTCAAATTTTGGCTTCTTTTCGTTAATTTCTTTATTTTTAAATCTTTGAGTAGACAAATCAGTGTATATGGCAACGTCTCAATGATAATTGTTACATTGAACGTTTCTTTACAGCGTGAAGTATTTTTTGTTTACAAAATTGTTCACATACTCAGCCTATTTTGGTGGCTTGTGTCTACTTTGTGTCTTAGTGTTTTGTTTGTATCCTGGTTTTAATTGCGAGAAGGTCTTTTTGTGCTTTGTTTTGTTTTGTTTTCCGGCGCTTCGAATTGCCTCCGCATTTCTTCCAGGAATGGTCTGTATTTCGTTGTCAAAGTTTTCGTTACGAGCATATGATCTCACACGCTTTAAATCTGCTTTTTTGTTCATCAATCTGTTCAATTTTGACTGAATTGCGCGTGTGATATCACTTTATATGGAGCGAAATCTTCTGTTCATTTGCTTTATTGTTTTTTGTCACGCGTGACTTACCTCACTCTCAAAAATTATTCTTTCAAATTGATTTTTGCTTCCTATAATCGAAGGAGATACAGTCACGTCAGTATATTTCACTCTAATTGAAGATTAATTGATGGCAGCTAATAGAAACAACACATAGCTTATACACCTAGTCTTATTTACTTAAAATTTTAGATCTCGGCAGTTAGATTAAAGACTGATATTTCTTCTTCGTTCTCATGTTTTTAGTAGTGTTTTTGAGACTGCATGTTTACAAAGCTATCGCAGCAAGTCTCTGGCAATCTGCCAGCTAGAATATTTTAGCCATTTTTAGGCGCTTTTTTTAGTTATTCGTTTTAAGACGAGTTTTGGTACTCTAACATTTTTTTTCATAAAGTGGAAATAAGTTTGTTCAAGACTTGGGCCTCTTTCTTTCTGAGCATTGACTTCTATTTAAGAGTTGGTATGTTTAGAATGCTGGACTTGAACAGTAACGTAGATACAAATGTTTAGTAATGAGGAATTTCTGGTAAAATTGAAGTTCAAAAGGTTATTTTGAAATGTTTTTAACAGTCCCATAATAGTACCTCCCATTCCAATTCAACAGTACTTTTGTTTTGGGATTCCTGATTTATGTAGGGTTAGTTAGCACTTTTTATTCTTTAAAGACTCTTCGAATCGTTTGCTAAAATCTAACGGCTGTTTTTTTCTGATGTGATCACACATTTTTTCGATAACTTTTGTTTCAAAACGGAATGAACAGTCAAAGCCCATTAAGCGAGTTTCTTTTGATTTCTTAGCTGGTTTCAGTAGTCTTTCGATGCCCTGAGGTGCTTAGTGCCCTGAAGTTACCTGAGGTGCTTAGTGCCCTGAGAATGCCTGGTTCCAAGGTGAAGGGTCACTTTTTGAAGTTTTGAGCCTCAAATTGTTCAGTTTTTTCCCTCTTCTCGCTTGGTTTGTCTATCATGTGTAAAACCAGTTTTCTTCTCAACTGTAAATATTTTTGTTGGTTTATTATGAATAAATTGGTTTTAATTTGTAATTTTCTATTTTGTGAGCGCAATTGGTCACGGAAGCCTCCTTCGAGCTTGAAGCTGGGTTCTTGGAGCGGTATTTGCCTTACAATGTTGATTCTGAAGATATCAAGACGGAGGGCATTCATCTTCAATGGATTTTTAGTATTTTGCCGATTTAATGTTTTTTTTTGCTGATTTCATGCCTGTCTCTTGTACGCAATCGTAATTGGGAGGGTTGCTCTTCTCGCTTTGAACAAACCATATCTAATATCTATTATCAGTTACATTGATAAACGCAGAACTGCCTTCGTGACTACTCTGTTATTGGTTATGTATCATGTTTTGCATGTTTTTATTGCTCGATTTTTTTGTTTAGTTTGTCGCTTCATACGTCAACATTCTGAAAGACGCCCAGTCAAAAGTTGATGGAGGCTCTTCAGACGCAGAGCTACTAGTATGTGAATGTATCAAGGCATTATCCTCCACCGACAAGCTGAAACCGATATCAGACGAAGCTGTCGACAAATTGAAGTATCTCTATGATACAATAGATAGGTTATTATCATGTGTCACGCACATTGTATCATCTACTCATATTGCGATCTAATCCAGGTGGATTTTTTTCTACCCTCTAATTCTTTTTCCTCTTTAATCTTAAATTGAATTCCGTAGGAAAACTGAGACTTTGCCGTTTTACCAATCAATTTGAGAGATTGGTTCTTAATCGGATCAGAGCAAACTAAAAGGCAAAGTTGATTTAGTACGGAACAACAGGAATTTTGTACGAAAGATTTGCGTGAGTTGTGGTTTACTGTTAGCTCTAGTTAAATCAACGCATCCATTCTTAATACTTAGAGAAATTGAACAGAGGCTGTCAAATGCCCAAATTTTTGGGCATTTGACAGAGCCTAGGCCTATGCCCGAATTTTTTAATAATTTGATTTTTTGAGTTTATTTTTCTTCAAAACATATCGGAAAAGGAAAAACTTTTTGAACAGACATACATTTATTTTACTTGCCTTCATGCCATGCTTCGCTTTCTAGGGCGGCTTCCTCGAAATAAATGATAGCAGTTGGAAAATTTTAATTGTCGTGAAGTGTTAAGGCAGGAGTACTATTGAACGAAGAGTTACACGCAGTACACAAATAGGTTAAATTTGTATAAATCTGTTTCAGACCTGTTGCTCTAAAGACGGTCCAGCCAATGATAGTGAAACTGGACAAAGCTTTGGGCAACTCTTTACTTGATAGAATTAATGTGAGGGTTGTTGAGTTGACTGGAGCAGTGAGTTATTATGACATCACTCAATTCGAAACATGCGGAATTCTCAAAAAACAAATCCAAGAAAAGGTAATTTATTTCTCATTTGCCTCATTTTCATTGCCAGTGAAAATGATGCGTAGTGATGTGAAGTTGGCTTATTCAAGAACGCCTGAATCGAAAGCTGTATTGAAAATCGAACTCTTTTATCTTCACGAATGGCTCGATAGAATGAATTCTTTAAATCTAAAACTACCCCCATTTGTTACATAAGATTAATGCAGACCAACTAGTTTGCTTGTTTTAGAAAGGAATTCCTGCAAGTCAGCAACGGCTGGTTTTTAATGGTCAGCAGCTCCTTGACAACACTGTGCTGACGGAAGCAGGTATCAATGACGGTGACACTATCCATATGGTGCTGCGACTTCGAGGAGGTAGTTATTGAGTTACCGTCTATTATTCATATTTGCGAATATACACACAATCAAAATAGAATATACACTCACTCAAAACACAGAATTGACAATATAAAAACGGCAATAGAATTTTGGCAAATTCAGAAACTCAAATTTTTGTCACAAAAATTCTTACTCTCATAACGTTATAGAAACGAAACACAGAAAAAAAGGGCAAATCAGAAAAATTGATATCATGAAAAAATCCAAAGTTTTTCTGAATGTATGAATTTTTTAACTAGAAGTGATCAATTACGTTATAGAAACGAAACACAGAAATAAGGGGCAAATCAGAAAAATTGATGTCATCAAAAAATCCAAAGTTTTTCTGAATGTAAGCATTTTTGTAACTAGAAGTGATCGTTTACGTTATAGAAACGAAACACAGAAATAAGGGGCAAATCAGAAAAATTGATATCATCAAAAAAAATCCAAAGCTATTCCCCTCTAAATCAAAGTGCCCCGACTGTTGTTCGAAAGCAATTCGTCCGACGTTGATCAGCTTTTAGTTCAAGAATCAGATTTTAGGCTTGCTGAGGGTGGGATGGAGGGAGGAGCTAAATGAATTATAGGAGGGTCATCAGTTTTTCTTCTTTGCTTTCTCTGTTTTTGCTTTGGTTTTTTTCTTTAGGCAAGATTAGTTTAGAAATTATATTGCCCGAATCGAAGACTCGTTCCTGGTATTCTCCCGATTTTAATGCAATTTTCCGCACGACTATTTGTCCTCTTTCGATCTATCATCTGACTTTTTAATTGCTCTTGAACGAAGTTCATTGCAATTATTGTAAACGTGTGTGTCTTTTTTATGCAAATTTTTCGGTGGCATCAAGGTTTGCGCCCATAAAGAAAAATTGATCTAGACTAAAGACCATGAATTAAATTGCTTCGCCTGTCGTTCAAGAGCAATTCTTCCGACATTTGTCGGTTTATGTTCTTTCTCGATTGCTTGGTGATCTGAACATCTTTCTTTCAGAACTCAAAACACTAACATAATTTGCTGAATTCGACTTACAACAGTCAAATCAAAAGTGTCTGCAAGTGCAAGGTATTTTGCATTATCGTTGCTTGTAATTACATAAGATGAAGAGAGCTGATCTTAGCTACGAAATTTATTTGAACTCTCGTTGAAAACTGGAAAATGGTATAAACAGAGTTGAAACTGCAGCGGCATAGTGTCAAAATATTATTAGAAAAATCAATTCGAGTTGTTTTATATTGTAATTGTTTTTGTACATAATTAATTCAATCACTCTGAAAATAAGTAGATCCTTAAGATTTTAGTCGCTCTCAAAGGAAGTATGAAGTAGTTATTTTAGCCCGTTTGGTTACTTTTATTTCTATCTTTTGCGTGATCAGTTTTCCGGCTGATGTTTCATTTTTTTTCTCACGTGGCTTTCTCATTCAAACTTTAAGCCACCAGTTTTGTCAGTTAATTTTTTCTATGCAATTTTGATTTTGTTTCTCAGTTTGGCAGTTTACACAATTTAGTTGCTGGTTTAGCATTTTTACATGTCCTGTAGTCACTGGTGAAATCCTTGGGTTGACGTTTTCTACTTGTTTTACAGGCATTTTGACTTGAATGGTTAAATGACTTTTGACTCGAAAATTGAAGTTGTTGGTAAGAAATTAATTTTCTTTAACCATGTTTGGAATTTTTGCGTTCTTGATTTTTTTGCTTTTCTCTTCCATGTGCTCCTCAGAGGAGTTTCCTTTATTAAACTTTCGAGATGGAATATTTGAATGATTATCATGTATGACGTAATTGATGTCGTATTTTTGCGTCAGTTTCTTTGTTTTTCGATTTGTATTCTGAGTGACAGATGAAGTTTTCGTCCCAATTTAAGAAATGTAGAATTCTAAAGAATGTGTGAGCTCATTTATTGTTTTGTAAGGATTAGTCTTAGTTCTGTTCGTTTTTGAAGTCAATGCATTAGTTGTTTTTGTACATCGGTCACATGTACTTTGCTCTGTACCTTAGTTCTTTTTTACTTGCTTTGGATAGAAGCTATTATTTTTAACATATGTGTCCTTTTCTTATGAAAAATTTTGCAGGATCTAGAACTTTCTTTCAATTTCACTTCTCGGGTGACTTTCACGCTTGAATTTTTTGTTTTTTAGTTACTTGAATTGTGTGTATTCAGAAACTAAGTATGTAGCAAAAGCATGTGCCCCAGTCAAAGGGATTTTCATTTTCACTACAGAAAGCGGTAGTTCAAATACCTGAATCTTTGTAACTGCATTTTTTTAATTACAAATTCAATTTTTGGTATGGGAAGTTGATGCTAGAGGAATGTTTTTGGTAAGACAATTTCTAGATCGATTTCCCTTGCGTAGAGAAAAAAAGTTAAATCAAGATAAGCTGTGTTTTTCCCATTACAGGCCCTCTCAGCATAGTTGTCATTTAGCGTATAACCTCCCTATTACCGTATTTATACCGTTATGTGTGGCTATGGTTTTGTGGTGGACGATAATGAGAAAGACCCGAATAGCTCCTCAAAACTGGAATGATGGATAATTATTTTGCAAGAAAACATGGGCTCAAATATGTGTTATTGAGACACAAACTTACTTGATTGCTTAACTAGTTTCGAAAATGTGCCCCATCTGAGTTTTGAACTACTTTTTTTCATGGAAACATCTGAGTTGGAATAATTGCTGTGTCCTGTACAGCGAACCGCAAATCGGCGTCCTTTATTTCCCTTCATCTAAAGCGGACTATTATCTTCCACCTCCTAAAAAAGAACACCAATAGCCTTTGTAAACAGCCCCTTAGAATCACCCACCAGACGGAAGCAGGTTTCAGTCATAGAATCGAGCACCGCAGGTCGTTAGTCAGTAATGTTTTAAATGATAATCGGCCTATAATTTTTATGAAAGTGATTCGGAATTTTTGTGCCCAAATTTGCATGGCAAACTGTTGAAAAAAAGTGTCCTCTATTCCTCAAATGGTAAATCGCTGATGTTTTTGAGAAACAGTTTTTGGCAGTTGTTTTTTTGATAATATCATTCATATTATCTTGCAATTTGAAAAATTGAAGTTGTTAATGTGCATAGATATCCCAAATGTTTTCCTTATATTGTAATTCTTCATCTACTCCGGCTTATATGGAGGCAAATGCGTATTTTTCTGTAGTAGTATTCCATTCACCTCTTGCGCTGAGAGTAGAATGTGAAGAAATATATTGGATGAATTATTGATGGGTTTTCAGGTCCTCCTGTGGCAGTGGTTGACAGCGCATACGTATACACGAGTGGTCTTCGCACAGACAAAAGTCCTCTCCAAAGCCAAACTTTAGATGGGCGACCTCCTCATCAAGGTGCGCTTAACAAATGTGGGCTTGGCGTGTAGCATCTGCTACGGTCAAGTTTATATAATTCTTTAAACACATTTTCGTAGTTCACTAGAATTAACGGTTATCGCATTTTCAATGACCAGAGGACTGATTCTCAAAGTAATATTTTTTTCATTTTTCTAGATTTCTTAGAAAGCTTGCAGTCTTCGGTTTGACATATGGAAGTTTGGTTGATTTTGACATTGATTTCGAATTGTTTTATGAGTGAATTGGTTATTGGAGTACGATTGATACAATAATTCTGAAAATAAGCAAACCCTTTAGTTTTTAATTGCTCTCAAATGAATTATATAGGAATTTTATTAGTCCTGGTGGCCTTTTTAATGCTAATTTTTGCTGGGCCAATTTTTCGGCGGACGTTTTCTCGCGTGACTTGAGTTTGTGTGATCTAATTTCCTCTCTTTCAGAATTTAAGGCACTAACTTTTTGATGATACTTTCCACGCAAATGTCAAATCAGATATGGGAGGATTTTTGCTGCGTTTTCGGTTTTACTGTGGTTATTGATAATTTTTGCTTCAGCTGTGCATTATACTATATTTTATCCATTTTAGTACGTGATTCGTGGTAATATGCAATCGTTGTGTAACTGCTCAGATTGTCATGCGTTAAGATATGCTGTTTCTTTGTTTTTCGAGTTGTTTAGAATTCTTAAGAGTGCATACGCTCATGTATTGTTTTGTATAGTCTTAACTGAGTTTTGAGTTTCGGGAAAATTGTCTCAAACTTTTCAATTGCCCTCGAACAAAAATTGAAGCAACTATTGGTAACGTGCGTGTCATTTTTTTATGCGGAATTTTTTGCTTGACCGTTTTTCTTGAACTTTATTTCGATTTCATTTGTCGAGTGACTTTTCACGCTTGAATTTTGTTTTGAGTTATTTGAATTGAGCGCGTTCGGAAATCTGCTGGTTAAAAAAAACGATTGCCAGCGATGAAAGTGCGTAGCCCATGTAGCCTGCTGGTTAGAGTTGATAAGGCTCTCATCCGAGAGGCCGCGCAAACCCCTCGCAAGTCATGGTTTTTTGCACTATTAATGTTCCTCTAGTCTATACCTGCTTCCTAAATTCTTTGCCGCGCCAGTGATTGAATAGCAATTCGTCCGGCATTAGTCGGGTTTTCTTTATGTTAAATATTGTTTATTAATAGCCGCGAAGCGATAGCTGAAGCTATTATTGGCCTTCTCTTGGTTTTTTTTATTTCATCGTCAAGACTATTGTTGCGACCATATGACGTCACAACCACTTCTAATCTGCTTTTTATTCATTTGTTTATGCAATTTCAACTGAATTGCATGTGTGACGTCATTTTTCACTCTTAGTGGAGCGAGTTTTTTTGTTCATTTGTGTGATGAAGTTTTTGGTCGCACATGGCTTACCTCACTCTCAAAAATGACTTCCTGACTCTAAAATTGACTTTTTATTTATTTGAATTGAAAGAGAAAAGGTCAAGTGAGTGTGTGCCACACTAATTGAAGGTTAGCAGCTAATAGAAACAGCAATAAGTTTGACAGATTCTTAATGAAAATTTAACATCTGAGCAGTTAATAAGAACTTTTGGTCTGTTTCTTATACTATCTTTTTAAGACCGCAGATCTACGAAGCTATTGCAGCTATTTTCTGGCAATCTGCCAGCTATGTTTATTTTTGCATTTCGTAGATCACATGGTGACGTGAGCAGACCAAAATTAATTCTTCATTTAAGCGACAGAAAGGCATACTGCAAATGCCTGAAACTTTGTAACTCCGTAACTTTATTCGTTGTTTAAACTCCAATCTGTGGTAGTGGAATCTGATGCTGGAGGATTTTTTTGGTAAGACTACTGTCGGTGACCGATTGATATCTTTTGCGTAAACAAACAAAAATTAAATTCAATATAAGCTGGATCTTTCTATTGTAGCCATCATTTAACGTATAGTGGGGAATATAATGAGAAAGACCCGAGAAGTTCTTTAAGAAGTGGATTGATCTTTTCATTTTAATTTGAAAGAAAACATCGGTTCATGTGCCACGTCTGTGAGAGACGAACTTACATGTTTGCCTAATTTGTTTCAAAATTGTGCCTTTTCTGAGTCTAGAGCTACTTTTTTGGAAACCTGTGGTTTAGAACGATTACTGTGCTTTTCACAGCAGACCGCAAATCGTCTTCTTTATTTCTTGGTTTCAATTGACTTCGGTGGCTTAATGTGGGCTCTTTTTTGTTGATGTTTTATAGTTTTTATACTTTTCCTGTCGCTATTTTTTTGCCATTTTATGCAGCTGAACTCAAATGGCGGCACTTAGCGTTTAATACTAAACGTTAAGTAGAAAGTGAGCAGAGATTGGCTTGAGGTTGGTTCATTTTAATCTACTCCGGGCTTGTATGGGGCAATTGCGTATTATTCTTGAAAGCATTATTCTATTCACTTCCTGCGCCGAGATTAGAATGCGAAGAAATATATTGGAGGATAGATTTATTGACAGTTGTATATTAACAGGGGCTTCAGTTCCGGATACGCCTCCTGTGGTAGTGATTGACGCGGGATCCATGTACACCAAAGCTGGTCTGCACACAGACGAAAGTCCTCTTCAATACCAAACTGTAGTTGGGCGACCTCGCCATCAAGGTAAGCTGAACGAATCTCTGATTGATGGCGTGGAACACGTATCACGTTCAAGTTTGACGGTTTTTCATGAAATACTCTCAGCTTTCTAAAATTTACGTTGATCGCTTTTTTCAATGACCAGAAGGCAAATGCTGAAAACAATTTTGGATATAGATTCAGATTAATTTGAACTTTTCCCTTGTTTAACAAATTGAAGTTTGTGCGATTTAAGGAGTTATGGTGGGAATGGGCCAGAAGGACTGCTACGTGGGCAGTCGCTCTGAACGTGTCCAGCTGTCTGATCCACTAAGTGCTTCCTCAGACACATCTAGGTTTGTCCAGCTGAGGTTCTGCATTGTTTCAATTCTAACAATTTTTGATGTATGAAAGATTTGACGTTTTCTTTGTGTCAATATTGTTGAAGCATTGCCAAAGAATTGCCATGGTTGACATTGCGGAAGTGGAATGGAAATTTTCGTTCCTGTGTTTTTTTTTAGTTTTGGATCCTGGGCTTGTGATATTGCAAATTGAAAAAAAATGTAATGAAGAAATTAATGTGATTTCGTGATCATGGAATAAAGGTATTGAATATATGACACATAACTATAAAATCCACTGTAAATTCTGGGTAAATTCTTGACCATCAGATGATTACTTCCCTTGCTGGGCTGAATTTATTTGAAGAAACACGGTGTTATGGTTTTTGTTTTTTTAGTAGTTGCGGGGCGATGGCTGAGAAACATCACTGATCTTGTTGTTCTCTTAGTTGGTTGTGTCTGACAAATTTTCTTTTTGAGACGCTTTGGTTCCTCGATTATACGATGACTTTTTTACTCAGCAACTTTATTAATATTTTTTAAATTGCGTAACGTCAGTTTTTGTAGACTTTTTGACTTCATATTCCTTGAAAATTATAAATTGTGCTCGTACGGAGTATGAAGCAGTTATTGTAAACGTGTGTGTCGTATGGAAAATTTTTGCTCAATAGTTTTTAAGTTTTTCTAGAATATTCTTCGCTCATTTGTCTTCAAAAACCGGATTAACTTGTGAAGATCGAGTGCATTAATGTCTGAACAGCTCTCGTAGAGCTTTATTGGGCTCTAAATGTACGATTCACTGAAGCTGCTGAGTAAGCGGAACTTAGGGCATGAATGGTAAATTTGATTTAATGTGGGTGTGGGACCCTTTTTGCTACACGCTCGAACGAAATGCAGATCGGATTAGGCTCACCATTCTACCCCATCTACCATTTTCATAAGCTAGCTACAACTAAGCTAAGCAAACCAACACCCTGTATGTTGTTTGAGAGCAATTTGTCCGACGGTACCAGTTATTTTATAACGATAATAATTGTGCATATTATTTGATCATGCATGGTTTGGCCCACAACCAATTATTGTCCTCGTTACCCCAGGAGCGATAGCGAGGCTATTTTTCATCGTGTATTAAAATCAGATTTTATTGAGTCGCTCTTTGTCTTTGGTCCCAGTAGCTTTTTCAACTAATGGTCTCAACAGTCTATTTCGGGACTATTATCTGGCAATCTACTGACTTTTAATAACTGTCCCGCACTGTCTATTGAGATCGTCTCCATTCCGGCGTAATGTTTTCGCTTTTTTGTAAAAATTTTGGAAATCAGAATTTTGGATTTTTTTCAGGTTGATTTTCATTGGTTCTTTTTAATTGCTCTCAAACGAAGTTTGTAGCACTTATATTAGTCCTGTCGGTCTTTTTTTAATGCGATTTTTCGCTTGACCGATTTTTCGTCTGACGCTTCTGACTTTTCGTCCTCAAAAACGGGATAAACAGGTAGCGGGCATTAAGTGCTCTTAGAGCTTTTCAGCTCACTAATCTTCAAGTATGCGATTCAGAGAACCTGTTTTGGAGACATACTTATGGTGCGAAGGGCGGTTCTTAGATCGCTAAAAAAAATTCGTTGCCGTCATCAACTCTATTTTCAAAATTTAACACTTTAGTTGCAAAATAGAAATCGGAGATAGTTTATGCGTTTCACAGAATATGTTTTGGAGACTTATACTTATGGTGTATAAGTCTGTTGCCGCCCCATCGGCCCCCGTTGTACCCCCCGCTGCGCTCACTTACAATTAAGGTAAAGCTAGCCTCACTAGACCGTGCCTAGCTACTGACGAAGCCAACCACTCGCCGGTCGTTTGAGCGCAATTCAATTCGCCCAACGTTACTCGGTTATGTTTAGCATTTTGATATAATTCGAAAGAAACGTTTTATCCAAAGAAGTG
The DNA here is from genome assembly GCF_964194025.1 of Convolutriloba macropyga. NCBI lineage: Eukaryota > Metazoa > Xenacoelomorpha > Acoela > Convolutidae > Convolutriloba > Convolutriloba macropyga. Next base: position 54,147,859 of record NC_134469.1, read on the forward strand.
GCACTTATCCAATTGCTCATCTAATCTAATCTACTCGTCTTTGAGGGTCAATCTTTTTTATGCAATTTTTCGCTTGACCGATTTTTCGTCTGACGCTTTTGACTTTTCGTCCACAAAAACGGGATAAACAAGTAGCGCCCAGTGGGCATTAAGTGCTCTTAGAGCCTTTCAGCTCTATTTCAGCTCAAACTGTTTTGGAGACTTATACTTATGGTGTGAAGGGCGGTTTTTAGAGGTTGAGACCCACCCCCCTGTTCACCCCCACCCCCACTATTGCCTCCACCCCTCACCGCGCAATGCCCCCCCAACCCGGTGTTGCCCTCATCGGCCCCCGGTGTACCCCCCCCCCCCCCCCGTGGCTAGCTACTGACGAAGCCAACCGCTCGCCGGTCGTTTGAGAGCAATTCGCCCGACGTTAGTCGGTTATGTTTTAACTGTATGTGCTACCAGTCTATTGTAGAGTTTTAATATGCTAATATGCGGCTCATATGTAGTGACGAGAATTCTGTATTTAGGGTATTTAAATTAATTTAAAAAGATTCAATTTATTCTGAATCAGTTTAAAAAGGTTTTTAAAAAGATCAATTTAAAAAGGTTTTTCTAAATCAATTTTTATTTTTACTCTACTCTTTTCAACCTATATGGGTTTGCTCACACACATAAGTTGTCATGTAATAGTTAACTTGGGAACATTGTGACTTTTTAAATTTTTATTAGATCAATTATTGACTTTTTGTCATTTTTTTCAATAAGTTCGATCTTTTTTGCGCTTCAGTTGTTCTTCGTCTTGTTATCTTTTTTGACCTCTTGCAGTCTTTTCAAATTTTTCCGATGGCAGTTGTTCTTTCTCGTAATTTTGAACTTCTGACTTTTTAGACTTGTTAGTTTTTCTGAAAAAAATAATAAAAGTGATGTACTTTTGTTTTAAACTAATTTAGCTTGTTTCGACATCTAGATATCTATTGCTGTTCATTATGCGTTAGACCGTGTTAACCGTCATTGGTTGAGTTTAACAGGACAGGGAAAAAATTTAACATGTTTATTTTGAGGAAAAAAATTCGAGATCTTGCAACTTGGTGAGTTTTTTGTATAAAAAATCATATTCCGATTATTTGTTCTCAGTTTTCAATTTTTATAGGTTTTTCGTTGTGTATTGCTTTTAGTGTTTTTGCTGATAGTTAATAGTTCATTGTTTTAACGGAAATGGAATCAAAGGCTGTATCAATGAGAATATTGATTTGGAGTCGCAACCTGCAAAGGTGTAATAATAGATTTAAAGAATTGAATGTTTTTTTTTACATTTTCCTCTTTTTCGAATTGAATGAGGTACAAAATTTAATGATTTCAAGTGAGTGATTGTTGAGGTTTGTTTCAGGTTTTTCATTGAGTAGGTTTCTGAGTCTTTGGGCTCTGTTTTTGTTCAATTCAAGGAATTTCTATTATATGAGGGCGCTGCCTTATATACTCACACTTTTCTAATTTTTGTTGGCCATGAGAAATCAAATTAGAGCCTCGATATAAGTCACACTATAGCGCAACAAGGACAAAAACTATCAGTTTTAGGGCGTGAAATTTATTATAACTGCTTTTGAAATGGAGTGAGCAAACAGTGTCTGGACAAATTTTTTGAGTTAAAATTTTTTTCACCATCGACAATTCGTTTTGTTTTTACAATTCTTTAGTTTGATTTTTCGCGACAAATATTTTTTTAATTTAACGCTTGTGTTAGTGGTGCCTACTTCTAAGACAAAATCATCAAGCTCTATTACCCGTCTAGTTCAAATTTTACCCGTTATATAGTTTTTTCGTCGTCCTTTTACTTAAAGTCATTAATGGCAGGTCTCATTTGATATCTGATTACACATAAATCAGACTATTTAATGGTCTCTAATCATTTTAACGCTTTACCGACTTTGACTTAACTTGTTTTCTAAAGATTTTTGTGTTCTGTCCGTTTTTGTAGTTCTTCTTGTTTACCTAGCGTTTAAAGTTATTACCGTCAGGTCTCAATATTTCTCTGATGAAGCTTTCCATTGTGTTGGTTTTTAATTTCATTGTCAATGTTATTAAAAACCTCGGCACAATTGTTTTCAAAAGTGGTCAGTGGATTTTTGAATTTGGCCGTTTTTAATGTTCTTTAAATTATTTTAGCACTTAATCTAGTTGATGGCGCTTCTGTCTGTCTCTGCAATATGCTTTAACAAAATTTTTTTTTGCAAAAACCAAAAATCACATGATTTTTGAAAAAATTATTAATTAAAACTTATACATGTCGTTAAGGCCATTATAATTGAAACTCAGACATGAACTATTTCGGGTTTTTGCCAGTTTTTTTACTAAGTATCATTGATGACAGGTTTCATTAATTTTCTGATTAATCTAAATTGAAGCTATTGAACATTTAAGCTTATTTATTTTTTATTTGAGAAAGTTTATTTTTATTCAAATTGCTGTTTTTTCTATTTTTGACCGCACTCTCTATCTGAATTTTGACTGGTCCTATTCTTTTATAAAGAGGCTAAGTTGCATCTATTTAGATTCCAGATGATAGTTAATGATTTGGCAACTCTTTTGCAATTGCTGGCTGGGTAGTTTTTTTACAACTTTTTATCGGCTTTCCAATGTGTTATGGTTTAGCGGTGTAAAGCTTAAAGATTTGATGTTTTGAAGGACCTTCGTCATTTGAAGGCTTTGCGAAAGCTTTGATGTTCTCAAAACCTTCGTGTTTTGAAGGACATTGATAGCACTTTTTCGAAGTTTTATTTGAAATTCGACTTTTGACAAATTTCTCGTCTTTCATTATCTTTTGTCCATTTACTTTGTGTCTCATTTCTGTTCTAAAAGGGTGGTGTTTTTAAGGTTTCATAGTCTAAACGTTTGTACAATATGCTGTTATTGGTTTCGTTGAATTTGTTAACACTATTATTCAAAAAAATGAAAATGAGTTTTTCATATTGACTTTGTTAGCCTTGGTTTTAGTGTATTTTCTGTTGACTATCAAAAGTTGTTCGTCTAAAGAGGCTGATAGTCAGGTCTTGATTTTAGTGTGTCTAATTCTATACGTTGTAATTGAGGACTTAGCCAGCGCTGGTTTTTATTTCGCCTAACCAAACTTTTCGCTTGACCTTATTTCACAGCTTTTTCACCATTTTGCTTGAAATCTATTTGACATCTTTTGTTTCATTCTTCAATTAAAGTTTTTTTAAACAGCATTTGTTCAGAATCAAGATCGAAAAATGATGCCGGGTATTTGAACTTGAGCTTGTACTTGTTTGTTTTCGCTACCAGCTGTAATGCCTGTTGCTAATGATGAGAATCCCTGTATCATCTCATTTATGTGTCTTGTAAGTTTTAAAATAAAATGATCAATTTGTTCCTTCTGTTTTTGTTTCAATCCCAATTGAGGTTATGAGAATCAATGGAGGCTATTTCTCGGCTATCTACCGTGCATATATGATGATCAGATTTCATTGCTCTTTACATTGACTGTTTCAGGTTGGCAGAAATAGGAGAGGCATTAAGTAAAAACATCGCCCTTAGTCTGCCGACAGCAACGGCCAGTAATGAAGGTAGGCCGACTCTTCACCACTTCAAACATGCTAAAGCATCCTATATAACGATACCTGTAAGTGTTTAAAAAGACAAAGGTGTTAGTTGAGGTACTATTATGAAAGTTTTGTATGTCTTTTTCTATTGATACTTGAACCACAATCATAGTTATGATATGTCCCTCCAAAACGTATGACTGAGATAATGACTAATTCTCCGATGAAGTCAAAAATTTTGCTAGGTAGATATTCTGAAAAAGTGGACGTGTTTGTTTCCATATATGCATTTCGGAAACCAAGAAGAAATATGGGATCAGCTAGATCAATTCACGCCTATTTTTATTCTCCTATATCATTTAACTTGTCACAAATGCTCTCCTAGGTTGTTTTAGGAAAATTAACGTTACACAGTAAGATTACGTCCTGATACCAAGTGTAACCAAAATGTACGTGTGTTAATAGGCAACTGTGGTGTCTTCGAAATCAAGTATTTAGACAGTAGTGCTTTCTCTCGGACGCAGCTGCAAACTTTTATGTAATTGATTCCATCCATTCTTCATAGTCAGTTCAAACACAATGAATTGGTGTTAATTACTGTCAACCGAAAGAGAAATGTCGGCTACGGCCAAAAACGATAGGCGCGAAACGCATTGCGCTTTTGGAAAGAACAATCGGGTTTAACAGCGTATTTGAGTTCTCGGTTGTTGCAAAGATTTTGTAAATATAATTGTTTCAGAGGCGCTACATTTTTTTGTTTCCACGGCCAACTGATTGTTTCAGAGGCGTTACAGTTTCTCCCTCTTTTATAGGAAAGGCCACCTAATTTCATTTATTTTTGTATTTCTGCTATTATTATAGCTATTAGTATCGGATTCTTGTCGATCTTCCTCTTCTGTGATTTTGATGACAACCTTTACTGATTATTTGTTTCGGCCATTTCACGAAATTTAAGTCCTATTGATGCATAAGAACAATAATAGAGGCGCTAGTTTTAATCCAATTGTCAGTTTTCTTTACGTCCTTCTTCGTTTTGAGCAGTCAGTCAATATTGTCATTCTATCCACTTAGGTAGTAATCAAGATACGAGTTGATTCGACAATACTAACCATTTCTAAGTATCCAGATTTTTGTTACACATTTGACTGGCAAAAATGTTGTTTCGGAAATAAACAACGAACAGTTGTTCATTGTATGGACTACTTTACGCAGTCACCTCAAAAATGCAACATAGTTGCCCGAAGCTTTCAAAGAATCTGAACCGAAAAACAGAATAAAGAGTAATCAAATCTTATCGTCATCTTTTTTGCCTCGGTTGGTTGCACTTTGAATATTGAAGTTGTTGTCAAATTTTGGCTCCCCGTGGGACTTTTATTATCCAAAAAGAACGTAATTGTGAGTAGTATAAAAAAGTGACTAGAACCTCAACGTTAATGGGACAAAAACAACAAAAATAATAACTAACCTGTTAGTAGATGTATAAAATGTTAAATGATATATTAAGTTGAGAGTCATGGGATCTTGCCCAAACATGTTCAGGGTCACGACACTTTCCAAAATAAATTGACTAATCGTAGTGCTGGATTCATTATTCGAGTTAACAACCAATCAGAATTGTTGGATTTATTAATTGCTCTCAAACGAAGTTTGTAGCAATTATATTAGTCCTGTCGGTCTTTTTTTTATGCGATTTTTCGCTTGACCAATTTTTCGTCTGACGCTTTTGACTTTTCGTCCTCAAAAACGGGATAAACAGGTAGCGCCCAGCGGGCATTAAGTGCTCTTAGAGCCTTTTGGCTCTGTTTCAGCTCAAACAGTTTTGGAGTCTTATACTTATGGTGTGAACAGCGGTTCTTAGAGGTTGAAGACCCCCACCCCCCCCCCCACTATTGCCCCCCCCCACCGCCCTGTTGCCCCCCCTCCACCCCCCCACCCGACTGTCGCCACCCCCATGGGCACCCCCGTGCACCCTCCCCCCCACCCGTGGCTAGCTACTGACGAACAACCGCTAGCTAAAAACGCAAATTTATACTAATTTTCACAATTTTTTTCAAGATTTTTGAAAATTTTTGTCAGTTTAAGTTTTTTCAGCCCTAGCAGCCCTAGGTGTCAAGGAATCCACTCTAGGATTTGATAATAGGTTATTGAATAGTTTCTAGTGGTAATAGAATGGTTTCAGCATTTCAACACTAGGAATTTTTTGCATTTTTTTGATAAATTTTGCAAATTTTTTCAATGTTTTTGAAAGTTTTTGTCGTTTTTAAGGTTTATCCAGCCTCAAGAGCCAAGGAACTTCCTCGAGGGTTTAATAATAGGTTACTGTGTAGTTTCTAGAAGTAATGGAATCATTTTCAAGATTTAAACATCACGAATTTTAGCATTTTTTTTGACAAAAATTGCTATATTTTTAAAATTTTTGACATATATTTTCATTATTCAAGATTTTTTTGCCTCAGGGTTCAGACAACCTCCTGAAGGGTTTGATAATACGTTGCTGCATGGTTTCTAGTGGTAATAGAATGTTTTTCAACATTTGAACATCACGATTTTTAGCAATTGTTGGATAAGACTTGAATTTTTTTTTTCAAATTTTTCAAAATTTGTCATTATCTAAGTTCTTCCAGCCCCAAGAAACCTCGTATAGGCTTTGATAAAAGGTTACTGAACAATTTTTATTGCGATAGAATAGTTTTGAACTTTTTAATATCACAAATTTTATCGATTTTTTAAAAAAAACTTATGATTTTTTCATTTTTTTTTGAAATTTTTGTCATTTTATTTGCAGTTTTTGAGTCCTTTTTTGATTAACGATTAATACTGGCCAACGAAGCTTTTTAAGTCTTGCAGATGGGTTACATGACAAAAATCCAGAGGCAAAAAATGTTCTTTGAACATTTTCGTCACTGCGAAATGTGGAAAGTTTTCTGAATTTTGCACTTTCAGTTTTTTATATGATTTAGTTCCTAACAAGGCTAGAATCTCATGGAAAAAATTTCTAGCTCTCTCTTTCTCTATGTGTGTGTGTGTTGGTTGACGTTTCTTTCCTTCTCTTTCTCGCTCACGTTTTACCTCGCACTCTCTCTCTCTCTCTCTCTCTCTCTCCTTAACTCATTTGTTGACTTCAGCGGCTGTTTTGTGGCGTGATAATATCGTCTATTACCCTAGCCTCACGCCTCTTCAATCAAGCGAAAGCTAAGCCCACTAAACAGTGGCTAGGTGCTGACAACCGCCCGCCGGTCGTTTGAGAGCATTTCGCCCGACGTTAGTCGGTTATGTTTAACAAAAACTCGAAACGCACACGTTCAGTAAACAGTTAATAATGAATACAGTAGGAACAAAAGACATCAAGCTCATTCATGAAAAACTTTTATCACTGAGAGTTAACATACAAAAAATTGACAATTTTTTTTTGAAAATTGGGGTCGAAAAAAATGGGGGTCCATTTTTTGGCCTAAATCAATGTGAAACATGTTTTGTGAGTGAAAAAAATTTGTCGGAAACACTTTTTTCAAAAATTGAAAATTTTGGTCCCATAGAGGGAAAAGAACTTGTAAAATTTTTAAGAAAATGGGGTCCAAAATTTTCAACGCTATTTGACTTTTAATCAATATGAGAAGTTGTGAAACACGTTTGTTGTGATAAACACCAACATTCGTCTCACCGCCACACCCCAAACACTCCGCTAATCATCACCCAATTACAATCACCACGCACACACACACACAACCACGCATGCACACTTACACACACATACAAAGACCCAAACTCACACACACGCGCCACGCACCTACACCAACCACAACCAATCACAACCCCCGAACTATCAGAGGTCTGTACTTGTTTGTGAAGTCCCAGCCAAGCAGATTTTCGTAAGTAAAACATTTCAACTGCAGTACATATATGCATACAAAAAAATTTCTATAAATTTACCTTAAAAGATTGAGCAGGAGATAGTTTTGATCTACCAACCTCTGAGTTATGGGCCCAACGCGCTTCACCTGCGCCAACCTGCTTTAATAAAAACTTACAATTATGAACACGTAAAAACATAGAGAGATCGATAATAAATATATAAATAAGTAACCACATACATCCATATATATATATATATATATAAATATTTGTATATATATATATATATATATATATATATATATATATATATATATAAATATACTCATAAATAGGAACATGAATACATCATAGCAACGTTTAGTAAAACAATGTTTAATAAATTTGTAAACAAAATTCACTGTAGTCAGTGAAAATCAAGATGGCAAATGAGATAATTTGTTTGTTGGGACTTACTGTTGTTTTTTGTTGAATCATCCAATCAGAAAACGTTTTTGTTTTGTTTACTATTGATTAAATTGCTCTGAACACATCATCCAAAATTGTTTCCGCAACTCTTATGTCAATATTTGCAGAGTTGTCTTCTCTGTGTATTAGGCAGGTGATATTGCAACAAATTTTAACGCTTGTTTAATCAACATACTTTTTGCGTTCTGGTTGTCTTTGTTTTTAACAACAATAGAACCCTATTACAAAATTATTGGGGGCAAAATTAGTGGGCAGATAAAAATGAATTTCTATTTCAAATCCAATCATTTGCTCACTGTAAACGTTTTAATTTTGCCAGAAAAATTTATATAGACAAGAGTTTGAAAACTTTTGCTATCATCAACATGGAGTTGGCAAAACTCGTGTTCGAACTTGATGAATAAAAAAAATTGCATAAAAAATATAAATTTTGAAGCGATACAAATATAAAACTACTAGAACTTACAGACAGTAACAAAGTGTTTTAAAGGCGAGAGAGTTTGATGACCTTCTTCGATGGGGCGTAACATTGACTTAGAGGTGACGTCTCATCTTCATCTGAAAAATTGTTCGAGAGCAATGGAAGCTGTTCTTCCGGCGTTCTTGTTGAATCGTTATCCAGTTGAGATGACTGATCAAAGGCCCAGAATTCTGATATCTGCCCCTCTTCTGCGAGCTGTCCGAGCTGGTTTTCCCAAATTTCTATACAATCATGGTCATAATCTTCGAAAAGCTTTCTGGTTCTCTTCGATTATTTCTTTAGATCCTCTCCCATTTTTGTTTTAATAGGCGTAATGCAACCATACTAACGCGGAGAATAAGGAGAATTAATAACTGTTGAGTTTTTCTCGGGCGTTTTTGTCAGCTAAAAAATATCGTGCTGTTTTGTATAATCGACGATTGGTTTGATATAATTTACAGGGATAATAAAGCTGTTATCACTGCGCCATAAACCCGTGTTTTCATCGAACGTTTCCTTCACCAATGCGGCATTCTTGTAATTGTGGCATGTACGAACCAGTGTTCGAGTTTGAGAATCGTTGGTTTTATTTATTTCTAAATATTCTGCGGCCGTAATTTTTAAACAAAAAACCTTGACAGCAGTATGTGGTTTGTAACAGGAAACTGAATATCAGATTTTGAAATAATATCTTGGCAGTGAAAAAGCAAACTGAACAAGTTGATCAATTGTAACGGTGAAAAATATTGTCAAATCGGATAGAGTTGAATTTCAGTTACGAAATTGATAAATAGGAACTGAGAAATGGCGCAATGATAACAGTTATGAATAGAATGATTTGTTTATTTGTTTAGAATGCATAATCTTTGCATCATGTCTAAAAATAGAATTACGTCATCTCTTATTGTAAGGTTTTCTGTGAGCGCGCTGGATTTTCTTTTGATATGTATAAAATAGTTTCCATAAGCCGAACCGCCTTATCCATTGTTGATGAGAAAATTATGCCTACGGTTATCATTCATCTTCGGCATCTGTGGAAAGTTGCACTTCTGTTTCTAATCATTATCAAGTCATATACGAAAATGGCAACCAAGATCATAGTTTTTTTCGTTTCTCTGTATGTTCCGGCGGCAATACATTGTCAGGTGACTTGCTTCAATTTACTTTTTTTGCCTACTCACAACATACTCATTTTTTAACATAAATAGAACCCTATTACAAAATTATTTGTGGGCAGATAAAATGGAATTTCTATTTTAAATCCAATCATGTGCTCACTGTAAAGATTTTATTTTTGCCAGAAAAATTATATATACAAGAATTTGAAAACGTTTGCTATCATCAACATGGAGTTGGCAAAACTCGTGCTCGAACTTGATGAATATAAAAAATGCATAAAAATATAATTTTCGAAGCGATACTAATATTAAACTATGAAAACTTACAGACAGTAACAAAGTGTTTTAAAGGCGAGAGAGTTTGATGACCTTCTTCGATGGGGCGTAACATTGACTTAGAGGTGGCGTCTCATCTTCATCTGAAAAATTGTTCGAGAGCAATGGAAGCTGTTCTTCAGGCGTTCTTGTTGAATCGTTATCCAGTTGAGATGACTGATCAAAGGCCCAGAATTCTGATATCTGCTCCTCTTCTGCGAGCTGTCCGAGCTGGTTTTCCCAAATTTCTATACAATCATGGTCATAATCTTCGAAAAGCTTTCTGGTTCTCTTCGATTATTTCTTTAGATCCTCTCCCATTTTTGTTTTAATAGGCGTAATGCAACCATACTAACGTGGAGAATAAGGAGAATCAATAACTGTTGAGTTTTTCTCGGGCGTTTTTGTCAGCTAAAAAATATCGTGCTGTTTTGTATAATCGACGATTGGTTTGATATAATTTACAGGGATAATAAAGCTGTTATCACTGCGCCATAAACCCGTGTTTTCATCGAACGTTTCCTTCACCAATGCGGCATTCTTGTAATTGTGGCATGTACGAACCAGTGTTCGAGTTTGAGAATCGTTGGTTTTATTTATTTCTAAATATTCAGCGGCCGTAATTTTTAAACAAAAAACCTTTTCAGCAGTATGTGGTTTGTAACAGGAAACTGAGTATCTTTTTTCGAAATAATATCTCGGCAGTGAAAAAGCAAACTGAGCAAGTTGATCAATTATAACGGTGAAAAATGTTGTCAAATCGGATAGAGTTGAATTTCAGTTACGAAATCGATAAATAGGAACTGAGAAATGACGCAATGATAAGAGTTATGAATAGAATGATTTGTTTATTTGTTTAGAATGCATAATCTTTGCATCATGTCTAAAAATATAATTACGTCATCTCTTATTGTAAGGTTTTCTTTGAGCGCGCTGGATTTTCTTTTGATATGTGTAAAATAGTTTTACCAGCTTATCCATTGTTGATGAAAAACAACTTGCTGTTGACTTTTTTTGCGTTGGTTGGTACTTATGATAATGTTTTTTGAAATATGTCTTATAATGCTTAGCGTGGCGGTGTTGCATCAAAGAATGGAAGGTGCCGAACTCTCTTGGACAATTGAGGCATTGAATGGGTTTGGCAGAGGGATGAAATTTTTTAATTTTCCCTAATATAAAAGTCTTTTTCGGAACTTCCATCTTCACGAAAGACAAAAACAAACTGTTAAGACGAGTAATTTTTGAACCAGTTACAGCTTCCCCTGTTTTGTTTACAGTTTAAAGAAAAGCTGAAGCTGCTCAACTTTTGTTTGTTCAATGTAGCACTGTTCATACATGTAGGCGTCAAGCTGCGCAACTTGTTTACAAGCAAGTAAACTCTGCTTAAGCAAGCCGGAATTAAACTGTTATGCTGAGCATGTATTTAACCAGTACAGCTTCTCTTGTCTTATGTGAACATTAAAAGAACGCTGGCACCGCTTAACTTTTGTTTGACCAGTTTTAGCACTGTCCAGACATGTAGACTTCAGGCTGCGAAATTTGTTTACATGCAATTAAACTCGGTCCAAGAAAGGCAGAATTAAACTGTTATGGTGAGCAAGTATTTAGCCAGTTACAGCTTCTCTTGTTCTTTGTAAACATCAAATGAACGCTGGTGCGGCTTTACTTTTGTTTGTTCAGGTCTAGCACTGTCCAGACATTTAGGCGTCAGATAGGGTAATTTGTTTACAAGCAGTTTTTTTCTAGTCATGTCATTCTGCGTAAATATTTCAGATCAAATAGTTTGTTATTATGGGAGCTGTTTTATCTAAAGACGCTGAGTATAGCGATGTCCATTTAGGTTTTTCGGTGAGCGAAAAACGACTTGTGAGGGTTGCCGTGAAAACCTGCAATTTTACCGGCACACCTATCACTGAAATTATTCAAACATTAGAGCAAGCTAGTTGACTGAGAGTTCAATCAAAAAAATTACTCTGTCCTCGCGGGAGTTTAATTTGATATGTTGTAATACTGAAAACATTAATCCATTGATTGATACACCTGTTGGATCGATTGACTCTCTTCTAAAACCTGACTCAACTGGGGAAACAAAGTACTCGGGCAAAAGATTGGGAAAATCATTGAGACATCGTGCTAAAAAATCAAAAACTACAATCACAGTCAACGACGACTGCGATTAAATTGATGCTTCATTATTGCTTATTGCCATTTGAGACTCATTAGTTAGTTAGTTCACTGGCTTTAATAACAATTATAATGCTTGAAGCTATGTATGAGAATAGTCCTGAATACTTTAAAAAACTTCAGAAACGATTCAAATATACCATTTGTGAGAACGAACCGAAACTGGAAAATTCTCCTGTAGAAAATTATGCCTACGGTCATCATTCATCTTCGGCATCTGTGGAAAGTTGCACTTCTGGTTCTAATCATTAGCACGTTATATACGAAATTGGCAACCAAGATCATAGTTTGTTCGTATCTTTGTATGTTCCGGCGGCAATACCTTGTCTGGTGACTTGTTTCAATTTACTTTTTTTGCCTACTCGGAAACATTTATTTAAATAGGCTCCATTATTTCTCGACTACATGTTACTGTGGAGTATCCGTCGAAGTCAAATCCTCCTTCAATCAACAAAACAAGGAAAGAACTTCCTACACCATGCAGCGAGAGCATGATCGCAACAACAGCAATTGCTACCTCTACATCATGCAGACATTCTACAGTTCCTGATGTGACTAGGAGACGGTTTTGTCAGTTAATGCTTGGCGAACATTCCGCTTCTATCTATCAAATAATGGATATTTTACTGAGCGGGCAAGGGAGCTTCGTCCGGGAGACTTCAAATTATCTGCTAAAATTTCAGTATTGTAAAATCTGAAATGTGTAAAATGTGATTTTTTTGAAAACTTAATTAATTTCCACTTCATATGTTTTAAAAAATCTAGTAGTTGCAGTTCATTTACATCGGGTACAAAAAGAAACTTTTCACTATAGAAACATTGAGCAATATATATGCAAAATAAACAGCAAAGTTGTGAGTCTGAAGACTGCAATGGAGATTGAGTGTCTCGTCTGTGTTCCATAATGTCCATCATCATTTCCATGTTTCTGCATATTTGTAGCCGGGAGAAAATATGCTTGTAAGAAGTTATTTGTAATGCCAAGGGATCTGCAAAAAATAATATGGGATTTGCATATCGTTTAGCTAGCACTACCCATTGAGTTCCAATAGAGTTGGAGCGTGATGTGTTAACAATTATAAAAGTATTTACGGGCAAATCCAGGGGGTAATTATCGGCGGCGTACACACCGTGAAACCTAAATTTCAAGTGCTTGCACTTTTTGATTCGAAGTGAAATTTTGTCTTCGTCCATTAGTAAAAGTTAATTGGGAGAGCGTTTTTAGATGTATTTTTGACTGAGTCAATGTAGATCGTAGATGCTTTTTCTCCAAGAAAAAAATTTCAACGTTATGAGCTAACGCTGCATCGAACTTGCGCTCGACAGACAATGATGAATTTGTGATCTCTGGATGAATAAAGTCATGAGTTGCCTCTTGAGTGCTGGTCAGATCAAATACCATTATATAATGGGTTGCGAACTCACTCAGAGGTATTCCGTGGTCCTTTTCTACATAAGCTAATGCATTCCTTGAATTGTAGTACAAACTCTTGTTATCAGTTGTTGACATTGGAGTTCCAGCCGTCGCAAAACCATTTTGATAAATGGTTATCTCTCTTAAACCAAATTTTCGATATTGGAATGGATTAGCATTATTGGTACCGATGAATGCTGTACCAACGCATAATGCAACAATGACTCTTCTGATTGGCTCTTTAGTGAAAATAACCTCATGTTTCCAGCTTTGTTGGCCTGTTGTAGCCAAGAATGTTTTGGTAATTACTTCATTGTATCAGTAAATTGCCGCAGTTATCAATAATATGTTCGCAATTGCACCTACAACATTATCTGACACCGTCATCTTCCTGATAAATAAATTGGCCTCATCTATTTTAACCTTGTAGGGTTTCGCTGCGTCTTCACTGATGACGGCAAAGTCATCTTGAGATCTTCTCATTGACATGCGTAATGTAACTCCACTAACCAAATGTTTCTCACATGAGAAGAAATCAACAGCCAACTTTCCATATAACGTTTTGTGTGCGGATTGTCGCACTGTTATTTTAGCCAGGTTTTCTTTGCGTGTCCCGTGAGAGAATTCAGTTTCTATGAAACTTTTGTGTGCATAGTGTCCATTAGCTGTTGAAATTTTGATATCATTTGCAGAAACAGTACAGTAGGCGAAAAGCGAATGAAGGATATTATCCGCAAAATATAGAAGATCACTGGCATTTGCGTCACCATGTGTGTAGCGCAAATCCGTTCCATCTGTTTGAAGTATTCGACACTTGATCTCCAGGTAAATTTTTTGCCAGTCAATAAAATTGTTGCGATCACCAACAACTTCAAATTCCAATGATGATCTTGAAGGCGAATAAAGCGGTCCTGTTTTTTGCTCGAATGATTGATCAAATGTTACCAGCGAATGTGGTTTTTCAAATAAGGCTTAAGAACTGTGAGTCGCTTCAGATAATATTACAATTTTAGTTCGCCTTTTTCACTCGCAAGAAAAAATCCAGACGACTCCTTTTCGGACGGGGTTTTCGAGAAATGATTCTTCTGGTTGAGATTTTTTGTTTTTTGTTTGAGTGAGTTGTCCTGTGTCGTCGTATTTCGTCTAATCTTTTTACGACCTATTGCAATACGTGATTGAAGAGATCCACCTTGTTTGCGAGCTGTTTTGGCTACTGTATTTTTTAATGCTTGTTTTGCTGACTTTTTTTGGTTGCAACTTCTACTAACTCCGCTGCTCCCTGAACCAATAAATCACGACCAATCTTTTTCGCTGCGGGCCAGAGAAATTTTCGTGCTAATGGCAGAGCAACTCTTCCAATACCTGCACTAAGGGCTCCAAAACCGCTGCCTCTTTGTCTGTAGTTTCCGGAAAAATGCGGCATTGATTGAGATGCTTGATTGCTGTAGTATGCCTTCATATCAATTTTTTTTTGGAATTTTAAACTGATTATTATTTTTTCCGGTTCGGTTCAACTAAAAGGAATTAGTTTTCCGGTTTCGTTTCTCAACTCTACCTGGATGTTCTGAGTGATGTTTGATAATATTGGCTTGTAATCCAATTTTGTGTAGGACTAGTGGTGTATGGGTGTCACTGTGTTAATGCTTCCGTTTCTCAAACGTCTTTCAGACTCAATGATTTTTATTACCGGAGCTCTTACATCACCAACGTTCTGATGTTCAATTATATCAATGTATACAAATATTAACTGTGATCCACAAGTGATATCAACTGGAAAATCCTCAAAATGTTGGTTCAAAGAGTTGCCTGCATTTTCTGACTTGTAACCAATATGAATAAAACCATAATTCGAAATATCTCTTGTTCCTTTAAAACCAAGAATACTGGGGACTTCTTCATCTTCATATGACAAACCTTCGTTTGGCCCAAATTTCAAATCTAACTTTTGCGTTAAAGTGTCAAAATCAGAGTCAAAGTTTTTCAAATGTGCGATTCGAAAAATTTCTTCCAGAAGTTCTTCTGAACTGTTGTATATACCTTTGCGAATTCTTCGAAGTTGTCCGGTGCGGTTATGTGAAGCATCAAGTTCAGCGCCATAACTGATATAGGTAACTATTTCGGCTGAGTTTACATCGTTGATGTTTGATGGAAATGATATTGAAGCAAGGGCAACTTGCCAATCTCCATCTAACTGTAATGGTTGCGCGAGTTGATTTCGAACCTTGGCCATAGTATTATTGGTAAAAATTTCCATTGATGCTTTCGATATCAAATCAATAGTAAATTCTATATGAATACTCATGTTTAGTCTTCGACAGGAAGGACGTTAACTGGGACTAATTCTGGTTCATAAAATTTACGTTCAATTATAACGTTGTCTGCATCTATAAGGTTGTATGTTGGTGAACTAAGGGTGGAAACCTTGAATACTGTGAAGACTTCGTCTGTATAATTTTGTTTATAACCTTTCCTAATTATTTCGTCAGGCTTTGCAATCCGAACCAGATCTCCTTCGTATTTTGGCTTGTACTTTTTTGTGCTAATTGCTAGGGTTATTAGAAACGGTTCATGTTTTTTGAAAGTTTTATTAGGTGCAAATTGGGTAACACGATTAACCTGACTGTTTATAGTATTTACAAACTGGGAAATTCCTTAATATAAGTCCAAGTCCAATTTTCCTCCAAGTATTTGTGAATAATATTTTTGAGCGATCGAATATTCCTCTCAGCAAATGCCGACTTGGTTTCGTTTTCGGTTGTATATAAATGAATCTCCTTCTTTTCACACCATTTTTTGAATTCACCTTTAAAATTGGATCCCTTGTCTGTTCGAACTTTTTCTGGTTTTTTGTGCTTGATCATTTTTTGAACACTTCGACAGCATCTTTTGCATATAAAGCCTTCATTGGTTGCACTTGTAGGTATCGCGATAAAACATCAACAGCCACCAGTAAATATTTGACACCATTGTTGTGATGGGCAACTTTATCCATATACGCCACATCGACAGACCAGATTTCGTTTTTTCGGTATGCAACAGTTTTCAGTCTCGGAAAAGTTTTTCTGAATTGTTTGTCTTTTGTGTACGGGATTTCCGACTGGAGGTATTGAACAACTTTGGATCTTGGTAAACCGCTGGCTTTCGTCAAATTAGCAATGCTACCAAAAGCTGCACTACCTTTTGTGTATAATTTGTTCAGTTGTTTATCGTGAGAGGAAGTAATTTGCCCACGAGCTAGACGGTTGGATTTCGTCTTTTGCATCTTCAAAGCTTCCTTTATCGTCGCCAGAAGCTTTTGATTCTTCTGTTCTCGAGACTCCTGATTCTTCGTTTTCTGGTTCATCCCCAAACAACTGCAACTTTTCGTTTAGTGATTCGGCAAGAAATTTTTTTGCGTATGTATTACAAGTTAATTGTGAACTTATATCTCGAAAGGTCAGGACTTTGTAATGTTCGAGTGAAAGCTTAGATGTGGTTTGTTGTAGATCGTAAAGAAAATCTGGGACAAGAATTCCCGTTTTTGACTTATTAACCATTAGTCTTGATGTTTGATCCAATGATAGAGATCCTGACTCTTCTATTTTTTCCAATATTATGCTCGCTTTTTCAAAGTTTTTTCTGTCAAGGTGTTTGATATCCCTCAAAACTCGCTCCCTGATTTCAGTTGAAATTTTTGTATCAATTCTCTCCTTTCTAGTCTCATTTAATTCATCTTTGACATTCTCCAAAGTTATGTCTGTCTGCTGTTGCGTGTATTGATGCATGGTAGAAGGTGCTGGTGGAGACTTGTTTCTTTGCAACAGTGATATTTATTTTGCTTTCTCTCGGACATTTTTATTGTTGAGAAGTTGAGTAATTTGAGGTTGTTCATTCGCATACATTTGGCGAGGAATTAGCACAAACTCTTCAGTGTGCATTTTGCTACAGAAATACAATACAAGGTAACGCACTGAGTTAATTAGACGGATTCCAGAATCTCATCGAAAAATTTTGATTCTCTTACTTTTTTCAACCCGCCTGTCTGCAAGTTTACGCAGTGGTTTCTCGAATTTTTTTAAATTCTACTTCAATTTTTGGTACAACTCCAGAAAGTACGTTCATCAATCAGTCACTCAAAACCAAATGAAATCGCCGTGATGTAATGTTTTTGTTTGAGCTGTGTTCTCATTCCTCGTGGTGCCCATTGCTTGAGCATAAGCACTTGTTTCTTTTTCATTTGTAATTGTTGTAATGACTGCTTCAGGTGACGAAATGTAAAAAATAGAAGGATCCGGTCCAATTAGTTGCGATGAAAAACGTAAACCCTGGCTGTTTTTTGGGTCGATATCAACCATCAAATGTCCAAAGGAATCCGCAGTTGCTAGTTTGTATGCTTCTTTTATCAGTTGGAGACAATTCAACTGTTTTCTAAGATATTCAATTTGTTGAATGTCACGAAGCGACTGGAATAATATTATGTGCGTTGTATTCAGATCAATGGTTCTGGGCCATTTGCTTTGATGGAACAAATTATGCTTGACGTATATAACATGTAATTTGCGATGGCGTCCTGAGGTAGCTCTTTTTACAAATTCTTTATTGTTGAAGATATCTTCACATGATATGTCATAGATAAGTAGACAATGCGATCGATTTTTTGTTATATCAAAGCCCGAGTATTTTAGAAACTCAGTCTCTGGTATAACTCGTTGCATATCTTTGAAAAGTGTTTGAAACTCTTTGTAAAAATAATAAATTTTCTCAAAGCGTGGATAAAAGGTCAAACTTTTTCGGATTCGAAACAACCAGGATTTGAGTGCTATTTTATGTTTTACCACAACCACTTGGTCCTACAATTGACATGAATACCCTGTCATGTGTAAGAATAACGTTGTTCATAGTTTGAGATTAGATAAAATGTAACCAACTAGACTTGATAAGAGAGCAATCCAAATTGATTTCTCTTCACAGCTTTCTGATAGTAGAAAGAGCATAGAGAAGCACAGGATGATCTTTAACACCATGATTATAACTTGAACGAAAATATTACTTCGGACTTTGGCACTGTTGATTTTGAACAACAACGCCATGGGGGCCTCTCCTTGTTGTTTTCATCAAAGACTAAATTACTGATACCGGCGTCAGCCTCGTCTCTTTTATTCATTGGAGAAAAATAATTAATTTAAAAGTGAATTGAAACAAGAATGATATAAAATGTTAAATTGCTGAATTATTCACTGGGCAACTGTTTCATATACCAGAACTCAAACAAATTGAAACTTTTAATATGACCTTTTATCTCTAGTATATAACAAACAGTTGAGTCATTTTCGTTGAACAATGGTTGATTGAAGACTTTTTGAGCTTCGCGGTACTCCAAGACATATACCCGCAATTCATTTGGCATCTCATTAAGTGTTAGCTGACGTTCTTGTGTTTTTTTTCAATCCAATTTGAACCTAATTGTCCGCCCATTGCTTCCAACGTGGGATTCGCTGTTCTTTGAGGGACTGCATAATCTTCTGGTTTGTTTGGTTCCTAGCCATAATTGAACTCATTACAATGTTCTCGAGCTCTCTGCTTATTTTTTACGTACAATTGGAAGTGGTAGAAAATATCTATCACGGGCAGGAAAGCCCTAAAGCTGTCTAGCTCGTCGGGAGAAAGAGTAATGGTTGCAAAGTAGCGTTTTGCTGCTGCGCTATAAAGCGAGTTGTAACCAGGTTTTTGTGCAGTGTTTGGCTTATTGTTGAGATAGTTCGCTCAGTTCTGTTGATCACTTGAAAAATTTTTCTGTATTGATGGAGAGGGATCCTGAATTCTGTTGAATATAACAATAGGCTGATCGTCAAGTGGATTCAAGCAAGTGAATACCTTCAAGTTGTTTGACAGATAGGTTGTTAAAGTTGCCGTGTCTTCTCTGTGCATCACTTTGTTGCCACTGTGAAAATATTCTTGCTTTACGTCCTGCGCAGTGATTTGATAATTGATCGTTTGTTGAACGAA
>NC_134469.1:54172199-54174699 GCF_964194025.1 Convolutriloba macropyga
GCAAAGAAACAAGCGAGCAGTAGCGGTGCTCTGAATGACACATTGGGATATCTGTCGGCGTTGGATGTTTGGTTGGAGTTGTTTGCTAAAATAAATACTTACTGGCCGACCCCATGTATCAATTTTTCATTGGCATATTGCATGTGACGGAGCATTGCACATTAATTAGCTGTTATGATTGGTTGCCATCTGATCGTTATTCTTTTGTGTTTGCAGGTCCTGACAAAGCCGCATTTAGTCAACTGATGACTTCATTTAATTCAATTGTCAGGAACGACAACTGGCTAACTTAACAACTTGCGCGTCTTTAAGAAAAATTTGAACATTTTTTTCGGTATTTGTAAATTTTTTCTCAAGGAAGGGGATTCTATACTAAGAGATATATTCATTTGGCATCAAATTTAGCAAACCAAAAATTCAAAATGTTATGAATGAAGGTAATTGAAAGATAATATAAGAAAGGAAAGAAGAGAATTGTGAACAATACGAAGAAAGCATTGATGAGTCAATTGCACGCCATTTTAGTGCTTTTGTTTTCGGGTGATAATAATAGTTTTTAGGGATTGTTTTAGGGATTTTATGATGCTCTTTCTAATTAGATATCCGAATGTCTTCCACGCACTGTATTCTTAGCTAGGATGAACACATTAACCATTAAATTTTTTGACTTTGTGAATTTCAAAATAACATCAAGTTGTCCATAATTAAGAGATTCGGGTGACAGTGGGTAAGATTTGTATATAAGAAACATAAATAGAAAGATAAGTTAAATTGCTGGGCATGACAATAATACGGGTTGGTAATATTTTTGATTTTTTGTTCCAGGCTTGCAAGATGCATGTTTCGTGCAATTATTTCGTTTTTTCCGATTACCATAACTTTTTGCTTTTTTTTGAGGAGTTTTCGCAAAATGATGAGAATTTTGCAACAGTTTTAGTTTGCTCGGGTGCTGAAAAATAGATCGGTTTAGTTGATGGCTGTTTCGGAAGAGACGATTGTTGATCTCCTCTCAGTTTTCTGACGTAACTGCCCAAAGTTGTGTAGGTGTTCTTGAGACCTGTTGTTTGATCGCCTATGTTCTCCTCAGTTTTTGGTTTCTCCTCCAAACTTCAATGTTTTCTCTTGTGATCTGGAGATTTGGTGACCAAAACAAAGCGGTGATCGAAAAGGTTAAACCTCATCGTGCGCGGTCTTTTTTCGTAAATGACAATTTCAGCAATAATCATTGCTCCAAACACACTTCCAATACTCGTGTAGGCTATTTTATTTGTTCCCCCGCTAGCATTTACCGCAGAATTGAGATTTGGAACTGTTTCAGAAACATCTATATCAAATGAAAAATTTCCCCTTATTAAACTAACTGTTAAGTTAGTGCAAATCGATGAGTTCCATTCTTTAGGCTGCACTCCGCTAGCGCAGAGTGCATTCAAATAAAACTTATAAAATAGAGTTGATACTTACCTATTTAATAAGTTTATCACAACAAATAGGCTAAAAGCAAAATAGAGGATCAACTGAGAAGGTGATGTTCTGGCTGTTTTTGCTGACACTTGTAATCATGCATCGACGCTACTTAAACTGGCATCGGCTTTATTTTGCAGCCTTCGTCTTTGGTTCGATAAAAGAAGCGACTTCTCATGTAGAGACAAACTTTGAATGACAATTATCGAATGACAAAGATCCGTTCATAAACTACATTTTCTACACAATATATTTATTGAATCAATTCTAAATCATGTTTGAGTTTTTCAGAATTACTTTGCAACAAATTGTATCACTAAAGATCCTGTGCAACTGTTGAATTTGTCGTCGTTAACATAGGGCTCCTTCTTGTTCAATGTTTTTTTTTCATGATCTAAGTTCATCCATTGTCTCTACCTATCGTTTGCATCTACCGAGACTGCCCGAACTCTCTTCTTTACAGTCCTTTTTGACGCTATTGGTATAGCTAAAGTCAGAAGAGGCCAAGCTTCTGTAGCCTTCACATTTACGATCTGTTTATTTCAGATTTTTTCAGTAATCAGATTTCAGTATAAGTTGCTAGAGTATTACCAGTGTCCTTATATATTGTTTCCTTGATTCTATTATGCTCACTAGCTGCTCTGGTTACCCATTATAAGAGAAAAAGGCAAAAGCGATTTTATTAGTATGTTCACACCATTTGTATTGCAGCCCTGTATGCTTTGATGTTCATCACTTGAAGTACTGCTGTGTGTTAGCGTATTGTTTCTTTTTGCCTCCCAATATGTGGAACTGTACACTCGTGTCGTACACTCAAAATACTGATTTAATTTCACAAATCATATTGTCTCCTGGTTCAAGTCCCAATACGGAAGCTGCTTCAAGTGGGACTCAACTTTTTTTGCCCCTTTTGTCCGAGCGAATTTTGCGTCCTTGGTCATAGTAGTTTGTAGAGCTCATTCTTTAGAATTTCATTGTCGGGCTCTCTTGCTACGTTCTCATTCTCTGCTGTTTGTGCAATGCATTGGAGTCATAGCAA